>NC_057949.1:29515040-29637540 GCF_018555375.3 Anguilla rostrata
CGGTGGGACAGTGTTGAGGTGGATTCCTCAGTGCTGGTGGGTTTGGTGATCTGTAGCTTTGCTTTGCTCCTCGGCTGGGTGAGGAGCTTTAGAACAGTCTAGTCTTTTCAACTGAAGTATCGTTAACTAATATGTCATCTTTGTTTTAATCTATTTCTCTCACGATCAGAGGTAATGGGAGGTGAGGGAAAGGGACAGATTGAAAAAAGAGAAATGAAAAGATGTGCCTTCATTTCAAATAATTGACCTGGTCACATCCAGAGGTGCTTCACGTCTGGGGCTCCCTGGTCGTGGGGGAGACCAGGTTGCTGATTCCACTCGTCACAGAAATGAGATGCTTTGTGAACGCCAACCCCAAATTATCAACCCCAAAACATCTGGAGCTATGAACCCTAAATCATCCAGATTTGTCAACCCCAAAACATCCGGAGCCAGCAACCCCGAATTGTCCAGAGTTATCAACCCCAAAATGTCCGGAGCTAGAACAATCAATGACTGACTGATTTAAACAGTAAGTCATAAGGCATTACACAGTCATGATACTTTGCAATGAGGAGCAGTGTCTTTTTATTGGTTGAAATAAGTCTGTGATTGACAGCTCATCGACCTGTTCCAGCCAATCAGAACCATCTGCTTTCCACAGTAGAGCATGATTGTGTTGCATCAGTGATCAGTGCAATACTTGAATGAGAGGAAAATCAGACTTGATTTGTAAGAGGTAGCGGTCCAGTGGAAACGCTGCCTCAGCACTGCATGCTAGATCCTCCACCAATCAGTAAATCACATGACCCAACATGTGTCCTGTCTGCTGTACTTGTTAATCCGCCAGGATGTTCTTCCTTGGTGATTAAGCGTTCTACTGTGTTATTTGTAAAGAACCGTAGCATGTGGGGTTTGTGTGTTACACGTCTTCCTCTGGCTCGGTAACTCTAGTTTTTACCTTGCTGTTTTTAATAAGGGGTGGGATCTTACTGTTATGCTTTCTTCTGGAATGTATTAAATGAATAACACTGGCACAATTTTGCCCCTGGATTTATTCCAGTTCTAATGCTATATTGTTACAAATGACAAATTCTACATGTCTGTCTTTTTCTGGTGCTGCAATTCATGTGGGAAAATGTCATTTCTGTTCTACAAATGGAAAAATGAATGATTACAAACCTCATTAAAAAATATTAACCTTGCAAAAAATGTATTCATCTGTAGGTTTTTCTCAACAATGTGGGACAATGCGGAAAAGCCACTCTTATTTTGGGGTTTTTTGTTACTGACCCCCGAACATTTAAAAATGGTCTCCTGAGCCATAGTTCCTCACACTCCCATCATCCTCTGCAGGCACAGGCGAAGGACAGCAGCTCACTAATGAACTGAATGTCAGTAATCGAAACAGGATTGCTAATAATTACTGTGGAATGACTCTATTAACTTTTTTAAGGAATTTAAATACATACATCACCCCAGAGGCGTCACTGGGGGGGTGCGGACCGCACCGGGTGACACCGAAATGACTGGCAATAAATTATTTTGTGCAGTGTTTTGTGCAGCGACGAGTAGAAACTGCTAATGTTTCCGATGCAGCCAGTTTACTGCCGGTTGATTTAATTAGCAGTATTAATGTGACGAGGAGCGCTTTGTCGTTTGAGTGCATAACACGCAATTCCTTGCACCCACACCCCGCCAGCACCCGCCCCACCCCCCCCGTCAACATCAAGCACCACGCACCCATCACCACACTGGGTGTGACGCCACTGCATCACCCTCTTACCAGCCTCTCTTAACTTATTAATGTGGTTATATTTACGTAATTTTTCTCCCACACAGAACACACAGACTGTTACCCGAGCCAGCTGTGCATTTGAAATTGTTTAACTATCTAGATATCGGCAAACACTCCATTTTGAAATGATTGCAAAAGTAATCATGAAATATGGCGGCCTCAACCGGTAGCGTTTCGGTTCCGATTTATGAAGGGGGGGGGTGATTAACCACAACTTCCAGCTGGAATCCCCAATGCACCACAAGGGTGATAAAGCGGTTCAGTTCCGTTTTCGGGAATCCTCTTGCTGTGCTCCGTGAAGAAGAGATGATGGAGTTTCGTCTTCAGTAAAGTAAAGCTCACCGGAGGGAGGAGAGCAAGGAGATCCGGATCCAGCCTAACAGTGCACCGCTCCAGACTTCCTCAAAATGGCGGGATATCATGGCAGTTTGCAGAAGATTGTGGGAGAAGCTATATTTTGCTTTGCAGTGGCGGAACTCATGATGCAGTCGGCCTGCGGACCCTCTGACCCTCTGACCTTGGAGTCTACAGAGTTGAGTGACAGCTGACTGACGATTGTATTGCGAGTGTCACATTCCACACCAGAGAAGTGGGCGGGGTTTCAGTAGCCACGCCTGCTGCCTGACCACACCCACCACACAGCTCGTTCCCACAACCCTTCTACTGCAGCGGTCATGTTTCAGAGGTCATGATTCAGTCAGTTATCGTGCTGAGCGTGATTCTGCTGACAGGGCGGCGATGTCGAAATGCAATCGTGTGTGTTTCCGTGTTCGGCTGTTCCTGTCCCGTCTAACGCTTTCCAGACACGCTGAGCACAGAGCCTTCCTCGGGCCGGCCGCGGGGTCTGTCACGTCCTGTGTTTGTGCAGAGGAGACGCAATCATGCCCACAGCCAGGGGTCTTCTTCCAAAAACAAAAAAAAAAAAACTAAAACAAACGTGTGTTGCGAAAGACCTTGTGCCTGTGTTTAGAAAGCGCTGTCCTTCTCCAGAACCCGAGTCCAGATGTGCTCGGAGTGAGTGTTGTTCTTCCTCTGATGTGCTGATTGCAGCGTTTGGAAACGAAAGGCTTTTGTGCCTGAAGCTTGAGAAGCTGCTTTTGTCGGTCAGATCTGACACACTCATTCCCACAGAGGTGGAAAGTCCAGGAGTCAGAAAGTCCTGCCATGTGTTTCTTCAACCCATTAACTCAGCCAGCTGATTTCATTAATTAGTTCTACCCCCTGGCTGAAGAGTAGTGCTAGTTAGCAAATTCTGGTGACTGGAACAAAATACTGGGGAGGACTTTTGCTTTCTGAACCTGGATTTTCCACCTCTGAATTTGGTCCGGAGTATGGTGTACCACCACAATATGTTTAAGAAAGGGGGAAAGAAAATGTGTTTTCTCTTTTTGTGCTTCTTTCTTCTTCCTCTTCCCTAGAACTCTTTTATTTAATCACTCAGGGCCAGGAAGTGAGGTCACACTGAATAGAGGAAATGAGGTAAGCATCCTTAGAAAGGGGTCATGCCCTTTCTCCTGTGGCTGTGACCAAAAACTGCTGGTCCGGCTGTCATCCTCTGTCTTCTTCAATCTGTTTCTGTCTCCCCCTCTCTCTACACCTCCATTTCTCTACCTTTCCTTCCCCCTTTCTCCAGCTTGTTTTCTGTCTCTGTCTCCTCCTCTCATTGACCTGTGTACTCTCCATTCACCTGCTTAGGGACTGGAACTGGACTTAGTGTGTGGAACTGGGCTTAGTGTGTGGAACGGGGCTTGTGAGAATGGACTTGTGGAGGAAATGGCTTAGTGTGTGGAACTGGGCTTAGTGTGTGGAACGGGGCTTAGTGTGTGGAACTGGGCTTAGTGTGTGGAACTGGGCTTAGTGTGTGGAACTGGGCTTAGTGTGTGGAACGGGGCTTAGTGTGTGGAACGGGGCTTAGTGTGTGGAACTGGGCTTAGTGTGTGGAACAGGGCTTAGTGTGTGGAACAGGGCTTGTAACCCGAAGGTCGTAGGTTCGATTCCCAGGTAAGACACTGTTGTACCCTTGAGCAAGGTGCTTAACCTGCAATGCTCCAGTGTATATCCAGCTGTATAAATGGATGCAGTGTAGAAAATGCTAAAAGGTTGTGTGAGTCGCTGTGGAAAGGAGCGTCTGCTGAATGCCTGTGATGTCATGTAATGGAACGCAGTCTGCATATTGTTCTGAACAGAGACAGTGTTGGAATCTCAGGCGTAATCAGGAGTGAATGTTCCTGCGGCTGAACCTCCTTTACGGCCTTGCCATCGATCACCTGCTTTCCCAGCCTCTGTGAGGGTTTTGCTGTCTCTCATACTCCAGACAGCTGCTCAGGTTGCTCTCCATGGCAACCGGGCCTCGGGGTGCGTGCCGTCCGCCCATCGCCTGTGTGGCGTACTGGCTTAGGACCCCTAACCTCACAGGAACATTCCAGAATTAGGACCCCTAACCTTACAGGAACATTCCAGAATTAGGACCCCTAACCTTACAGGAACATTCCAGAAGCGGGGTGGGAAAAACAAACATTGTTTTTAATCAAACGGGTATACATCACTGAGTGTAATTGGAGCTTTCGCTCATCTCTCTAGTTGATATAAAGCACATCCTGATATACACAGACCCCCTAAACATTTACATTTATTATGTTTACATTTACTGTAGCTGTTTGTCTGCTATGCAAATTTGGAAAATGCAAATTGTTAATGATCATATTAAATGGATTAGTTACCTTGGTTACATATTAGCATTAATTAGGGATTTCATGGGAATGGGCTGTGATTGTCTGTACTTCAGTGGCGCACACTAGTGAGCTAGGTGCGCCCTCTGGTGGCCATTGCTGTTAATGGTAGATTGAGTTCCTTTTGACATTGCTGAAAATCGTGCTGTGGGAGGGTTGGGGGGTGGATGTGCAAAATGATGGACTTACTCCATTTAATATTACTGTTTTACTTTTTTAAAAGTCATATATTGTTAAAATGTAATATATTACTATTTGAGCACATTCAAATAATAGCTATCAGATTAGATATCAAATAATTGCTGTCGATCCAAAGACGTCTGCTGTAGCCGTGGAAACAGTACGTGGAGTCTGGTGTGGGCAGAGATGGTGCGGAACTCATGTCTTAGTGTTATTTATTGTGCTCCTGTCCCAGAGGTTAGGGGTGTCCTGCTCTCTCTCTCTGTCAGGCTGAAACAGAAGCCTGCACCCACACCAGCCCTTTCTGGATGAGACTGAGGACCCCAGGTGAGGTATACCATACTGGCTGACCCGCATAACCTTGAGCTCCGCGCCTTTAAACCAGATTTTTATTAACAGAGGAGATTATCCTGTAGACCGTGGCACCAAACGCGTGACAAACAGTGAAACGCGACACCTTCACTGTTCTTAGATTTACTGTGCCCTGCGTTTCATCTCCTCAACTGATTTATGTGCGCCCTCTAGTGGTCAAACCCTGGAAGAGCAGACGTGTGTGGATTCTGACTGAGTAGGACACGGCCACTTAGAGTTCCTGTTTTTCACACCTCTCCTTCAGAGCAGCCAGTGTGTTAGAAAAGCTCTCTTAACTGCAGAGAACTATTGGGGCTGTCATTACAGGGCTGGCTGCTACACTCAGGCTGTCATATTTAACCCATATTTCATTAAATTAAATTAATTTGCTATAAATCCTCCACCGAGTGGCACAGGGGAGAGGAAACTTGATGCAGAGTAAACTCAGGCTTCAGACTTCGGGGTGCAGACGATTGCATCATACTTTCCCGTCATTATCCTTCAGTCTGCTGTCCCTGCGTGTGGGTATTTGGGTTTTCCATCTGATACTCCACAGTACAGCTTGTCTTGTGTCAGTAAGTGATCCTGCTGCAGACGCTTAACTGCAGGAGACAGGCTAATTCCAGCAGCACGTTAGCGAGCTGCATGGGTCCCTTATTCACTGTGATGCTTTGTGCCAATTTTATGGTCAGGCCACTTTATTATTATGTAATCAGACTATATTTAGAGATTTAGGGATGCAGAAGTGTGTGTGTGCGTGCATGTGTGTGTGTGTATGTGAGAGAGAGAGAGAGAGAGTTTGTGTTTGGTGTGTGTGAGTGTGAGAGAGAGAGTGTGCACGTGTTTGGGTGTACGTGTGTGTTTATGTGTTTGTGTGTGAGAGAGAATGTGTGCGTGCTTGGGTGTACGTGTGTGTTTATGTGTTTGTGTGTGTGTGAGAGAGAGTGTGCTCATGTTTGGGTGTACGTGTGTATCTATGTGTGACTGGATCGGTGCCATAAGGGGGAGGGGGGGTGGGGGAAGTTCGGTCAATTCCAAGGGTCCTGCCTGACAGGGACCCTCAAAAAATATTAAAACATTGGATTTTCTGGGGTGGTGGGGCCCCGTGTAAATATGTGGGTAAACCACCAGAGAAGAGGGCCCAATTTCACAAAGCAGGCTTACTGAGTTAGCTGGATAACTGCGCTGTGCAAAACCCGGAACCCTCTCAGATCGGGAACATGGACTGTAAGTAAGAAGAGCTTTTCCGTGTTGTGCTCGGCGCAGTTATCCAGCTAACTGGGTAATCCTGCTTTGTGAAACACTCCCCGGTAGTCTGTTTCCTCTGCGAGTGAGAGTGCACGCGCAGGGTGCTGAAGCTGAGATACGATAGGCTTGGCTGTGATACAGAGCCGCTAATGGATGCTCCTCGCTCAGCTGTGGCCAATCGGGTTAGGGAGGGAGGAAGCACGCGCGCTTCCTCCTGTCTCGCGGAGGACGAGCAGACTGTTAATGCTCTCCTGTCGGTTGCAGGGAACACAAACGTTCAGGGGGGAGGTTGGGTGGTGACGTGGCAAATAAGATGAGAAATTGTTTGTTTTTCTATCAAAGGTTCACAACTGAAAAAAGAAACGGCCAAGTTCCAACAAACGCGATTTCGTATAGGCTATGTATGATTTGATTTGTTTCAGTATATGCATGGCCTGTATGGGCTTTCAGCGTTTATGGCTGAATTAGTATTTGAATGATAGCAGTTGTCTGAATTCACTGTGTTGGGTTACTACCACAAATAGTCTATATCACCTCGTTTAAATAAGCAGCCTACATGAACTTGATTTTTTGTAATATTAGGAATTTATCAGTCTTTAGTCGTGAAGCTTATGTCACGGCTAAAAAAACGTGATTTAGGAGTATTGCAGTTCCATGCATTAGCCTGTATGAAACATTATTTGTTTCAGGAGGTACCGCATAAGCATGTCAATCAAGGAAACAAGGCACCCTACCCAATATTTGCACTTAAACTGTGTTAAAGAATTTTAAAGCCGTTAAAGTGTTTTTTTACTTGACTTGTCTCCTTTCAAAAAAATTTAACTTTTTATCTGTTTTTAGGGACCTTGCTTGCCTATGACTGGATTGTTTACATGTTCGTTATGAAATGGGACGCCGCAGGGCCGAGCATTTCTCAGGGACAATATTTTGCGCCTGCTGTTCGGTAATAAATTCGGTCTCTTTCACAAACACTAAAGGACAGAGTATTGCCCCAAAGCGACCTCATTCACCAACGTAAAAATCCCCTTCAGGAGAATGTGTTGTATTTTTATATTTTGGACAAGCGTAGCTGTTAAAGATAATGTTTGACTTTTGTCCATTATTCACTCGGCAAACAACGCCTCATTCAGAATGAGAAAAAAAGTTCGTGTGAATTACGGGTCCAACTTAAAGACACGCCTCGCCCCGACTGGAGCATATACACCCAAGCTAAGAAAACACATACGAAAGGTAAAAAAAAAAGAGAAGAGAAAAAATGTTTTCGAAAAGGCATGTCTGCAAACTATAGCTATAGCCTATCGCGGCATTCTTTTTTTACAAACTCATAAAACGTAGGCTATTTGTTTATCTGATGGTAGATGTTAAAATTGGTACTTAGGCCTGCATTTTAGTTTGACAAGTAAAATGACGATAATCGTGTTGGTTCTATTATTATTGTTATTATTATTTTGTACGCTGAGTGAAAATCTAATTACCCCGCGGCGCGGAAATCGCACGCAGTGATGTAGACATTCTTCGCATTCTTTGTGTTTCTCTGCTGTCAGATTTAAGACGGACGTGTCAGTGGAATATTTGCATCTCTGCGGTGGAGCCGTGGAGCCGGTGTTTGTGCAGACTCGCGGGCATCGCCGCCCAAACACAGCCAGCGGGCGGCCAGTGGGCGGCCGCCGAGAATGCTGGCGCGCAAACAGCGGCTGGGGCGAGTCGCCGCGGTTTGTTCCGGAATTCTCCCACAGGTGATGCAGCATTTTTGGTTCTCTGGAGATTGACCTAACACCCCCTTAACAATCTGTCAGAAAGTAGCCTGCACTCGCAGTCCGTATTGTTCTCCAATAAATCAACAGGCCACTCACTTATTCTCCCCGCAAGGATCACTGCACTGAGCGGAGGACAGCATCCCCGTGCTTCTCTGTCTCGCTCCCCGTCAGCCATTTTCCACCCGGGAGGCCGAGGGTGCCTCCGGTAAGAGCGGTCATAGAACAGCAGCGTCTCTGACGGCCCACCGGCAGCCAGAGCCGACTGCCGGCAGGAACACCGTATGCAGTCATTTAGCGCCACAGCCACCCGTGGGCCTCACTATTCAAGTTTACATTTTTATTTTGGAGCCACAACAACGTTCCTTAAGTAATGGTAAATGGTAAATGGACTGCATTTATATAGCGCTTTTATCCAAAGCGCTTTACAATTGATGCCTCTCACTCGCCAGAGCAGTTAGGGGTTAGGTGTCTTGCTCAAAGACACTTCGACACGCCCAGGGTGGGGTTTGAACCGGCAACCCTCCGACTGCCAGGCAATCGCTCTTACCTCCTGAGCTATGTCGCCCCCAAAACTCTGTGTAGGGTCACCAAACTGTGTTTAGGGCCACCAAACCTTAGTTAAGGGCCACCAAACCATAGTTAAGGGCCACCAAACCCTGTTTAGCATGGATGAATAAGTTTAAGGAACTCGAGGATGTGGATGAGCATTTGTGTCTGGGTTTAGTGAGTGTGGGGCACAGTATTTGCTGGGGTTTGTCTGCAAAAAAAAAAACTTTTCATCCCCACGCTCAGAGAATTCAACCTGAGATTGTTGTGCAGGTGTAGTGAACGCCACAGGTGTAAGCTACCTGTGTCCATATCCAGGGGTTTGGTACGAAAGCTACAAGACCCTGGATACGGACACGGCAGACAGAAACTGTAATCTGCTTAATGCAGGGACAAGGCCAGGGTGGCAAATGAACAGCAGCATCTAGTTGTCTGGTACAATTCACTTGGCTGGTGAATTTTGGGACGCACCTGCCCCTGTGGCCAGTGGACCTGTGCTGTTGGTTTCCTGTGTTGGACTGACAGGAGTCCTCTGTAGAATCTGCCATATTGGTGCCGATGGTATTTCTGTCCGACAGAACATTGCACCTTTTCCACAGTCAGTGTCCATACGTGCCAAAGTATGTTTGTGCGGTTTGTAAGAGAGGACACATACCAACCATAATTTTTTTTAAAACACACAGTTATGCAGTCAAATATCCAAATCATGTGGACAAATTTTGATGTGGATTAACCAAAAGGCTACTGAGACGTGTCACCACACACGGGTGAGCCGTGAAACAATTCCTTATCTGACCAGAGCTAGCGAGTGCGCGGCTGCCTCCATGACATCATCTGGCTCGCCGTCGGGTTTCCATGGATTTGTTTTCTTTTTCGACTTTGAGAAAATAAACAGAACTCAAAGGAGTTCTGTATGGCAGTGTGGCTGTAGGCTACGTAACGCTAACCGCCCCCTCCCCTCCCCGCCCCCCTCCCAGTGTCACCTCCAGCTCGGGCCAAAGAGCCAAATTCCTCCCCGCGCTCCTCGTGTTTACCTCGCGGACGGGCACGGACGCGCTGTCCCCTGCTCGCCACCGCTGCTCCCTACCCTGTCCTGCTGCCACCGCTGCTCCTGCTCGCACCGCGCTCCTGCTCGCCACCGCTGCCTGCTCCCCTGCTCGCCACCGCTGCTCGCCCCTGCTCGCCACCGCTGCTCCTGCTCGCCACCGCTGCTCGCCCCTGCTCGCCACCGCTGCTCCTGCTCGCCACCGCTGCTCCTGCTCGCCACCGCTGCTCCTGCTCGCCACCGCTGCTCCCTGCTCGCCACCGCTGCTCGCCCTGCTCGCCACCGCTGCTCGCCCTGCTCGCCACCGCTGCTCTGCTCGCCCGCTGCCTGCTCCCACCGCTGCTCGCCCCTGCCGCTGCCTGCTCGCCACCGCTGCTCCTGCTCGCCACCGCTGCTCCTGCTCGCCACCGCTGCTCCTGGCCGTCACCGCGGGATTCCTGTGTGTCTCTCACTGCGAGCAGGAATCCGAGCTCCCCCTCAGACTCGGCAGCGCCAGGCCTGCGCGCGTCAATGCGCTGCTTTCATTACAGAGCTAGCGATGAGGTCATCCTGCCCAGCGTTTGCCCGCGGAATTTTAACTATTTTTACTGTATTTTAAAATGCCGTAAAAATGAGCCAGGATATTCTCTTAGTTCTGTCTCTTCCTGATTATATTGTGCCACTGTTTTGTCGTGACCATTAAATATTTGTTAAATAAGCTCAGTAATAAGTTTTTACTCAAGGATTGAAGCTTGACAGTGTCATCATAAATAGGCACGTCACAAATTAAGAATTGTTACACCCCCTGGGCCCGGGACCTATTTTTTACAGTCTCTGCCCGGGACACGGTGTCCCAGTAGTCCCTCCCTCTCTGCGGCCCTGGGCACGTGTGTGGGTGGGGGGGGTGTCTCCTTTTGAAAGTTCCCCTCGTGGATGACAGTCCATGTCTATAAAAAAAAAAAAGTCTGGATTTGGAATATCCCACAAAGACACTTTTTTAAAATACACTTTTCAGCTTGTTCAGCCCCTTCTGTAATAGCTGTTATAATCAGGAGCAGTTTCACAGGGGAATAAAATGTTGCTTCTGCGTGCTTTTGTCGCCATAGTGGCGTGTCGGTGATTCGTTTGGGTTTTACCGGCATTAAGTGGCCCCGCGAGCGTAGGCAGGGCCCCATAGGCCGGTCTGTGTGTGTGTGTGTGTGCGTGTGTGCGTGTGTGTGCGTCTGTGTGTCTGTGCGTCTGTGTGTGCGTGTGTGTCTGTGCGTCTGTGTGTGCGTGTGTGCATCTGTGTGTGTGTGTGTGTGCGTCAGTGTGTCTGTGTGTCTGTGTGTGTCTGTGCGTCTGTGTGTGTGTGTGTGTGCGTCTGTGTGTGTGTGCGTGTGTGCGTCTGTGTGTGCGTCTGTGTGTGTGTGTGCGCGTCTGTGTGTGTGTGTGTGTGGCATTCTGTGTGCGTCTGTGTGTGTCTGCGTGTGCGTGTGCGTGTGTGTGTGCTGCGCGTCTGTGTGTGCGTGTGTGTGTCTGTGTGTGTGCGTCTGTGTGTGTGTGTGTGTGCATCTGTGTGCATCTGTGTGCGTCTGTGTGTGTCTGCGTGCCTCTGCGTGCCTCTGCGTGCGTCTGCGTGCGTCTGTGTGCGTCTGTGTGTGTCGGCTGCTGCAGGGTGAGGGTTCGCGTCCCCCACAGACTCCACACGTCAGCTCAGCGCCGTTATCTCAGGGTCTCTGTGTAAAAGCTTGAGCAGGTTCAGATTTAATATAATTAGGGAATGTACACACATTCCTACTGTATGTTTGTATCCACTCTCAAACATGCACACACACACACACGCACACACACACGTGGTCTTGAATACCGATTCAACCACACGCAGACACCTCAAGGCAAAACCATGATATCCTACAATAACATATTTAAAATGACATTTCATGGCAGTTGCAGACTGCAGTTTTCTTTTCAAGAGCATTTTTTAAAATTATGTTTTGTAAGCAGAATCTTTGGTTTCTCTGGAATGTCAGTGGGAACTTGATTTAAAAAAAAAAAAAAAACATGGACATTAATTCCCAGCTGTCTCAGGTACAGTACTCCATAAACCAGTATAAAAGAGAAACAGAAAGGGAGATTAAAACACTCTCATGTTCAAACAGTGCCCAGCAGAGCCTTCTTTACTGAAACTACCAAAATGTTTTGAGTTGATACTGATATTTTGCTAAAGTCATCACCCATGTATGCCACAGACATTGAACATGCACTTGTACTTTTGGGTAGTCTGAACCACACAAACACTCAATTCAGTGTTACCTGTACAGGCATACACAGTTGCAGTGTAATTTATACCTGGAGGGGGTGAATTTGCCAACGGTTATTGTCCTTGTCAGAGCATTTCTTTTTGCATGTTTTAACACATATCTTATAATGCACACCGCTGTAGCAACAAAGAGTTACCTGGCTGGCTACACAGAAAATTACTGTCAGGTATTTAGACCCACCTCATAATAGGTTGGCTTGTTTTGACAAATACTAATCTGTTCTACAAAATGAGTGCTTTACTGTGAATTATCTGAATAGCTACGAGATGCAGTAATTGGCTAGAAAGCCACAAGAAATGACAAGAACAGGCTGCTCAGACCATCTGGGCTTTTGCCTCACAGTTTAAACTGCATTTAGCACTGCTGTTGTGCCTTCAGTAAGTTACAGTGAGAAAGTTTCTACTTTGGCCAGCTTTTTCATGGTTTTTTTTTTTTTCCAGATTTTATGTCTTTTTGTATTTGGAGGCGAGTAGCAGAAAGCAAAACGCTGATGAAAAGGGTGACAAACAGTAAACTTACAATAAATAATCGCGTTAAGGACGTGCACAATTTCTGGTAAAATTACACAGTTAGAATGGGACACTTTATGTATGATAGTTACTAATCTTAATATAGCCTTCATGTGACCTTTCAGCGCGGAAGCAGTCTTCCTTATCGCCCTGTTTTCCTTTTTCTGCAGTTCGGAATGCCCGTAGCTGCAGGACTGTTGCCGTGCAGCAGCGTTTCTCCAGGCAACACGGAGTCCCGTGAGGAGCCTGCATGCACGCATGCCGCATGCTTACGCGCATGCATCCAGATGCTGCGCAATGTCACTCTGCAGTTCATCCATGCAGTCACTGCAGGCTGCAGCTGCAGGTGTCAGGAGGATGCCAGATGAACCAGAGGGAGCCCAGGTGAACACTGAACCCCCCCCACTGTTGGGCCGTTATGGTGAGGGGGGGTGGGGGGCTTTTACTGGGGGGGCATGGAACAGGGGCTTTTACTGGGGGAGGAGGTGCGGGGGGCTTTCATTGGGGGGGGCACATGGCACGAGGCGGGGGTGGCAGGGGGCTGTGGGGGTAGGTGTGTGGGGTTTAGGGTGGGGGGTGGGGGCGGGGTGTGGGGGCAGGGGTGTGTGGGGGGGGGGGCAGGGGCGTGTGCTGTGACATTTGTGCTCAGCTCTCTTGGCAGGACTGACAGAGCGGCTCATTTATCTGGCAGCCGCTGGCTGTTATTAAACGCAATTAGTCTGCTGTCTGTGAGCTGGGATAGGGAGACGCCACTAACGGCTTTAAAAGTGTAGTGTGTGTGTGTGTGCGTGTGTGTGTGTGTGTGTGTGTGTGTGTGAGTGTGTGTGTGTGTGTGTGTGAGTGTGTGTGAGTGTGTGCGGTG
The DNA here is from genome assembly GCF_018555375.3 of Anguilla rostrata. Lineage (NCBI taxonomy): Eukaryota > Metazoa > Chordata > Actinopteri > Anguilliformes > Anguillidae > Anguilla > Anguilla rostrata. The sequence continues at coordinate 29,528,327 of NC_057949.1, forward strand.
TGTGTGTGTGTGTGTGTGTGTGCGTGCGGGTGTGTGTGTGCGGTATGTGTGTGCGTGCGGGTGTGTGTGTGCGCACGTGCGGGTGTGTGTATGTGTGTGTGCAGGTGCGTGTGTATGCGTGCTTGCATGTGTGGGTGTGCGTGTATGTGTGTGCGTGCGGGTGTGTGTGGGTGTGTGTGTGCGCACGTGCGGGTGTGTGTATGTGTGTGTGCAGCTGCGTGTGTATGTGTGCTTGCATGTGCGGGTGTGTGTGTGCGTGTGCATGTTTGAGTATGTGAATGTGTGTGTGCGTCCATGCATGCATGTGTGCGCAGGCATGCGTGTGTATATATATATGAATGTGTATGTGTGAGTGCATATCTCTCACAGACACACACTGGCTCCAGTATCACCTCTTCTCTGCTTCTCCACTGCCACACCTTCCAGGGAGGGAGGGTGTTGGTCTGCAGGCAGTCACTCCAGCTGCAGCTGCGCATCGTGCGCAGTCAGGACTACACGCACGCAGCGGGGCTGGCGAGGCAGACGTGCTCACGCAGGCTCTCGGCCTCACTGTTGGAGGGTTTCTGCTGGGACGCGACGGGCTCTAGAACACGGTCAGGAATCACGCCGTTAGTGGAAAATAAAAACGGGATAAGAATGGGATCTGGAATGAGACCTGCGAAAGCAGGGTCTGAACAGCTGCTGCTGCTGCTAGGCAACGAGCGGGCGGATAGGTGTGCCTCTGTAAATACATGCTTTGGGACGGGATGAGGTACTTTTGGGTCCAGGGGTAAATTGCCTCGTCTTGCAGCACATTTTTGAGCGGGAGCGCTCAGTCTGCCCCCTCTGTGCTGTCCCTGTCTGCTCCCAAACAGCCGGCCTCTCCGACCACTATTACTGTGCTTGGCAGATGATAGTTAAATTATTTTTTTGTGCATAAAAACCAAAAGAGGTAGCCGCGTTTGCTGCTATTAAGACTGCACGAGGAAGTGTGGGATGCTGTGTTGTAGTAGAACCTTCTAGAACGCGTTTCACTGAAATACAGCAGACAGGGTCCACAGACCCACAGACAGGGTGCTTGAATGCTTGAATGTAGGCTATCTGGATTTATCCACTTATCCTCATCCCTCTATAGCACTCAAATACCAGAGATGCTGGTTTACTGCGTTACTGCTGAAGGAAACTGAGTTTTCTTTACGTTAGCGAAGAATCTTTCGTTAAACAGGAGTCTTTCTGAACGGCGGGTTTTTTTCCCTGGTGACTATTTTTACCATCAGTAACGGTCCCTCATAAAACAGCGGGAGTGAGTTCGCCAGAACAAACACAGCGCGCATCCTAACGGTCCTCACGGCCGTCTGCAGCAGTCCTGGAGTATTCGGCCGTTATGACCTAAAGGACGCTGATTGGTCACTGCTTTCTGTGCTCGTTCACCTTTCCCCACCGTGGCCCGGGGTGCAACTACAAATATGTTTAAATTAAAATGAAGGCAAGATTGTATTTACAGCGCCGTACTGAAGTCTGCCTAGGGTAGAGTGAGATGTGTTATTTTTGCTACAGTCTTAAGGAATTTGGATTTGAGATCGAGACGGATGAATATGAGCCAAAAGTAGACACTATACGGTTTTATTTCATGGTATTTACATAGGCTATTTTACCGTTTTACAGAAACAGCTGCGTTTGTGTTGAATCCCTCCATTTCAGCTGCGCCAATTTAAGTTAACAGATGAACTTAAAACTAAATCAAACACAAAACAACCGTTTCTGCAAAAACAGTAAAACATTCATGTAAATACCACGAAATAAAAGATGACTGTTCTTTTGTCTCATATTCGCCTTTTGATCTCAGATCCAAAAGCCTTAAGTATACAGCAGAAATAAATTATTTCACTCTACCGTAACCATACCTTTGAAGGGCGCTGTACATCTCTCCCACCTGGCCCACCAATAAATAAATAAAAGCCACAAAACACGGATCTGAGTTCTTACAGTAGGTATCAGGTTATTTAAATGCGTAAATTAAATAACCGTTCAGGTTTTATAAGTGCGTAATTAGAAAATTATATTTCTTCATTTTCAGAATGCGATTAGATAGTATTCCACAATAGTCAGGCAGTGCCCTCCAAAATTGAATTAATCTACCGATAGAGGGCGAACAAAATCCAATTTTCCGGCCACAGCCCTTGCCCACAGCCCCCACCCCCACCCCCCACCCAGTATCCCCGAGCCCCCACCCGCGGTGGAAAGGAGGTGTCTGGGATCTCGTGCCATACAAACCCGCACCGAGAACGGGTCTGTGGATTACATCACAGTATATATCTGACGGGCCAGGTAATTATGCACTTTTGCACCCTTGCACCCTAGTGAAGAAACGGAGAAGCATGCGGACACGCAGAACCCAGGACTTTAAAATCGAGAGGCGTAGACCTGCTACTGGTGTCACGCGCGAAGGTGCTGGAGAGAGAGGGGCTCTCCGGACTTTATGACGCTTCCATGAACTTACATTTCCGCACTTCTCTAGGCATATGAAAATCAGAACGTGCGACTAAGTCCTGCATCCTGAGGACTCCGTCGCTACAGAACCAGGCACTGTTCATCAAAGCCGCTCGTTCACCTTTACAGTTCTGTTAGGCAACTTGGGCTTGAGAGAGCAGCTGCACCGGGATCATCCTATCTGCAGCGGGGACTAACTGCTGCTTTTTTTCTGCGACCCAGTACCTTGGGATATAGATGCTTGGTTCAGGCGTGTGATCATTTAATTGCACGCCCCGTTCGGTAATACGGCAAAGGCATGGGTCGTTCCCGGGTTCTCGTGACGATGTGCGCGCTGGTCCTGTCCCTGCGGTTCGGAATCGAGGGCGGCATGTGCCAACACTTTCTTCTGCTTCGTCCCATTCCAAGTGACAGTTTGCCAATTGTAGAACTCAAAGAAGACCCGGATCCCGTTCTTGACCCCAATGAGTTGGATCTTAACGAAACCGAACTAATGAGTTTACTCGGCAACAACTTTGACTCCAGTGTCATGTCCGTATCGCCGCCGCTGAACAACCGGACAGGTGACGACGGCCTGAATGATTTGGAAGTCCCGCTGGACCCCCGTCTGCAAGAGCCTGCGGGAGCCATGCCGAGCGAAATCGAGTCCATGGACTTTGACGTTCAGGTTCAGCACGGAAAGAAGAACAAGCCCAGCAAAAAGCTTCGAAAGCGGCTTCAGCTTTGGCTGTGGTCCTACGCGTTTTGTCCGGTGGTTTACACGTGGAGCGACCTCGGGAACAGATTTTGGCCGCGCTACGTGAAAATAAGCAGCTGCTACAATAAGCGGTCCTGTTCTGTGCCCGAGGGGATGGTGTGTAAACCGGCCAAGTCCACGCATTTCACCGTACTGCGCTGGAAGTGCCGGCAGCGCCGGTCGGCCGTGAAATGCACGTGGATAGCGGTCCAGTACCCCGTCGTATCAGAATGCAAATGCGCCTGCTCGACCTGAAATGAACCCGGTCTTACCGACACAAAATCATAGCGCCAACACGATTATTTTTGTATGCACTACCGAGGGTAGGAATGTATGTTGTATGTATATATGGTGACATTTAATTGTATACCAGTTAGACGGTCAGTATTAAGTGTTTGTATTATGTACTGTGTACAGTTTTATGAGAAATAAATATACGCCAGTTGAAGGACCAGGAAGCTCTTTTCCATTATTCGGAAAATGTGTTTTATGGACTTTAAACTTAGATTACTGTGTTTTTCTGCAGCGAAGAGAATTGTAAATGCAGAGTTTAAATTGGTCGATTAATCTTGTACATTGATAATAACTGCTATTTATTCTTTATATTCCTTTTGCTAGGCAAATAAAAACACTATAAAATGGCGATGTTTTTTCTTCTTTTATCCGCTTAAGGTTTTGGATTGGAAGGCAGCGCAGTGTATACGGACGCCCTTTAATTTAGAGCGAAACGCGCGTGTGTGACACCAGCTTGTTCAGGGGAAATCTACATTGAACTTTATGCTTGCGATGCGCTTTGACGCAAACGCATTGTTTATTCCGCTGGACGCAGGTGACTGTGTAGGCTATTGTAGTGTCCCTTGGAGCAAGACGCTGTCCTCTAGTATCCAGAGCTCTGTCAGGTGCATCTCATACCTGCCTTGCACTTAGCGACGTGGACCACAGTTTCTACTTTCTATTTTTTTCCGGACAGAAACAGCGCTAGTAATTGTGGTAATTAATTATTAATTATTGATTTTGTATTTCATGTGAAGCACAGCCTACATGTAAACAGATTAATAGGCGAAACAAAATGATCGCAGAACTAGCCTACAGCTGGAATTCATGCATGTATAAAAATGTTATCATTGTTTTAATGTATAGAATTTGTGTATCATGCTTGCTCAGATGGCAGATTGTCCCTGAAATATCCTTTTCACAATACAAATGTCACTTAAATGTATAATGATTTTCAACATTATTACGCACAACACTGATTAAGAATGTGCTGCAAGTCACGGTGAAACGGTCTGTCCCTGCAGTTCAGGCGCGCGAAGACTGTCTGCGTGGTCTTTGTAAAAGGATTAAAAACGAAAGCCCTTAATTTACGATCCTTTCCTTTAATCTGCGCGGCGCCTAGGAGACGCTGGGTACAGGCTCGCGTGAAAATATATTCCGATATCTGCTGAAGTCAGTTGGTCGTCAGGGAAAACAAAAATTCACTTGTTCCACAACGCAATGGACTATACTGAAATTTTCTGTCTAAATGACTTAAGTGTATAGCAAGCTTTCGCAAGTCACCAAATCTTTATTGCTCTGCGTTCACGTGCCAATTCATTAGTTCCACAGTTCTGAGATCCAAGTGAATTCTAGGCTTCTGGTTTATTTCCTGAAACGGCAAGTTGCGGTCCATGAATAACAGTTTTTGCAACCTATAATGTTTAATAAGATTGAAAACATGGAATCTAGGTACTTTCCGTGCCATCTGAATTCCCACTGTAGCAGTGTGGCCAAAAATACCAAAATATGGAAGTGGTCCGCAGAATAGCCATTTCCCAATCACGAGCTTCTGCAAAGGCCATTAGTCAATCGCCTACCCTGTGATGCGCCGTTCATGCGTTTTCACCGTGCCTCTTCGTATCTCCAGTCAACCCTGCCCCAACGGCGCGGAAAGACCTCTATCATTTCAGCTGAATTACCGCCGGTAGAAATATATAAGACCATATGACAAAGACACACACCTACAGGTAGACGAACATATTTTCTATGCATCTTCCTGTTCCCAAACTGCAACATAGTATACAAAAAAGTATGCAGCAAATGAAAAAGTTATATTCCAAAAAAGTAAACGCATTAGATTGGATGATTATAGGGAATAATATAATGGTCTGCAAACAGGTAATAAAGTATCAATAGACTGCATTACATTACATTTATTTGGCAAACGCTTTTATCCAAAGCGACGTACAAAAAGTGCATTTCATGGTCATAGACAACTGCTAAACACAGGTTCAGTAAGGTACTTAATACTTATTTTGTACAGCTATTTCTAGCCAAGAACACAGTGTGTGTTTGGAGGAGGGGGCATGCGAGAGGTGGCGGTGGGTGCAGTGTGTGTTTGGAGGGGGAGGCATGCGAGAGGTGGCGGTGGGTGCAGTGTGTGTTTGGAGGGGAGGCATGCGAGAGGTGGCGGTGGGTGCAGTGTGTGTTTGGTGTGTGTTTGGAGGAGGGGCATGCGAGAGGTGGCGGTGGGTGCAGTGTGTATTTGGAGGGGGAGGCATGCGAGAGGTGGCGGTGGGTGCAGTGTGTGTTTGGTGTGTGTTTGGAGGAGGGGGCATGCGAGAGGTGGCGGTGGGTGCAGCGTGTGTTTGGTGTGTGTTTGGGGGGGGGGGGGGGTTTGGCGTGCGGCCCCGTAACGACCCCTCCTACGGGGGGGTCCCATCACTCCTGAAGGTCGCTGCGGGAACGGGGGTCAGCAGGGCACCCCAGTCATCTGTGGTGTTGTTTTTGGGGTTCCCTCTCTGCGGGACGGACGGTCGGACGGCGAGGAACTCCCACGCTGAACCCCACACTGGAGTAAGTGTTTTATGATGGCGCTTCCTAATGCGCTCTGTTACACTGATAAACACACACACATGTATGTGTGCGCGCGTTGAACTCCACACTAGAATAGCTAGTTTGTCAGTGTACTTCAAAATGAACCGTGTCTTGTATGTAAACTTGCATACACACACAGGGAGAAAGCGATCCAGATAAATGCTTATACACCTACCTATACAAAAACATTTTTTTTTTTTACTTTTAAGGTATTCTTTATTGCACAGAACAAGAAAAAGAAAATGAGACCTATATGAATACACTGTACAAAATACAATAAATTAAACACACTCCAGAATAAATGTGTTTTATTACTTGTGCACGTAACGCACACACACACACAGACAAAAACATACAGACACATAGACGGACGCTTTTACGCATATTTGTGGTTTATATTGCACACACACCCCTATTTACACACATACTGCATTAATTTAGCTTTAAATTAATAATTCCAAATGTTTCTCAGTTTACAGCACATCAAAGATATGGAAGGTTGACATTAACGGTCTCTTATACTTTCTGTAATCTGCACAGAATGCTGTGGAGTGCTGCACAGTGCACTCTGTGAGGTTGCGGGTCAGTAGTGTACACTGACACCTAGTGGACATTTTGCACACTGCCGCTGAAGCCTCTGAGCAATTTTCATCTAGTTTAGTATCATTCCCACCCAAAGAAGAGCATCGTTACGAATAGGGGAATGACCGTAGAAATGAAGACAAATGCCAAGAGGTCTACTTGCTTTTTGTTGTCACACATCTGAGGGTTTAGAAAACGGTCCCTTAGGTTCATACAAACCAACAGGTTTAAATCTCATTTTAAGAAGTTGCGCATGTTAATGCATTATTTTTATTCTCATATCCGGTCAAAGATTGTCTAGTAGTGGGAGATCAGCAAAGCTCCTCAGCTACCATGATAGTCATCTGCCCTCAAAATTCCATTCAGTGTAATTATAACATATTCAGCCATAGCTTGGACCGTGCTGTGCTTGTGTAGCCACCGTCCGTCCTGTGGAATGTCTGGTCTAACGTTCACTGTTCAGCGTGCGGTTAAGAGAAGCCAAGAGCTGCAGGATCGTTCGGATTCTTGTTTATCGAGTGATGAATGCTCCATCTCCCTGAACCCCCAGATCGGGCTCTCCCATCCCTGCACATCAAAGCACAGATGACCTCACACACCGGCTAATTAAGGGCCAATCAGTGCGTTCTGGAAATCAAGACCAACATCCCAACCCAGACAGGAATTATGGTGGGAGAGGAGGGGTAGGGGTGGGGGGGGTAACTCTCTCCTGGCATCGCGTCTCTCTCCAAGATCAAGAGCGGAACCAGGCTGTCCTGCTAACAGAAGCATTTTTTAAAAGTGTACAATTAAGGGTGCAGGGTGGCGGGTGCACCAGGGTCGGGAGGGAATGCTATAACAAAAAAAAAATAACACTTTTGATCTTTTGCAGCGCGGCGCGTTGGAAGATCGAGCTGAGAGAAGTTCGTCCTTGGTGTTCCGTTGCTGCGGCTTGGCAGACGCTCTCATCCAGAGCGACGTGCGGAGAGAAGACGGGAGCATGACTCAGGGGGTAAGAGCTGCAGTCACCCCAGAGGTGGGGGGTAAACACTCACCCAATAACCACAAATGGGAAAACCTGGGATCGACTGAACTAGTTGAGCGTGTTGGGGAAAATACAAGAGGATTACGCAATAACAAAACACTACAAAGTTACTTTTACTCTCTTCTACAATCAACGCAAAGTTGGCTGAAAACTCACAAAGGGTCATTAAAAAAAAAACATGAACAACCAAAGACTTTCACAGGGTTTTATTAAGAAACATTTACAGCTCTCTTTCTCATATTTGGACATGTCAAATGTTCAGTAATTGGCCTGTTTTTGACGAAAGTAAACCCTGTGTTTATGGTGACCTGTAACATAATTAGCCGCTCGTTCAGGTCCTGTGTTCTGTGTTCCGCTAATGAATAGGGGAGGTTTAAATTCTGGGCATATTTCTATGAATGTTGTGGTAATTTAGTCAGGAGAATTGTGCGCATTGTTGGGCTGAATTGCTGCTTGTCTCCACCACTCCCTGACTGCAGAGTGAGCACAGCCTGCCCTCTCTGGGCAGCCAGGTCTGCCTGTGTCCACCTCGACAACCAGGATGTGCTCACCGTCTCTGTCTCTCTCTCTCTCTGTCTCTCTTCCTCTCACTCTCTCTGTCTCTCTCTCTCTGTCTCTCTTTCTGACTCTGTCCCTCTGTCTCTCTTTTTGTCTCTGTCTCTGTCTCTGTCTCTGTCTCTCTCTCACTCTCTCTGTCTCTTTTTGCTTCTGTCTCTCTCTCTCTCTAAATGTGTGGCCCCATGTTGAGCACTGAAAGCGTGGAGTGTTCCCCCCGTGCTGTAGCTGGGGGTGAGAGTCAGGCCTCTGATGGCATTCTGTTATTTTGTTATTTTTTCAGTCGCTCCCGAAGACGGATGGATGTTTGTTTTTTTCCTGGCAGGGTCTCCTGAGTAACCGTGCCCTGCCGCTGCGCCCGGCTGCCCCCCCCCCGCTGCGCGGCTGCCCCCCCCGCTGCGCGCCAGACACGGCTGGTTAGCCGGGACAAAGACCCCGTGCGCGGCGAGCCACCACGAGCGACCCGCCGTCTCCACGGCGACTGGGTCTGCGAGGGGCTGGAGCCGCGTAAATCAGCCGCGGAGTCCCGCGCGCGGCTGCCCCCCCCCCCCCGAACCCTCCCCCCCGCGCCACGCCCCCTGCACCCCCCCCCCGCACCCGCACCCCCACCCGATCCAGCGGGCCCGTCTCCCGCTTCTGCTGCCCGGACCTCCGTTCTCAGCACCGCCCCCCCCCCCCCTGATGCCCTGCTCCACTGGTCATGGGTTCGAGGCCCCAGCGTCAGCAGGGCAGCTGTCTGCGCTTCCTCCGGGCCCGAGGACTGGCGTTCAGAGGTGAGCCCCGCCCCGCACTGCTGCTCCAGGGCCAGAGAGAGTCTAACTCCGGTCCACAACCAGGGCCGATCCGTTCCAGGGTTTTGTGCCAGCTTCTGCTCTTAATTATTTAATTATCCCGATCATATCATGTCATTGAATAACTACAATGGCTACAATAATATAACTGCAGTCTATCTATCTATCTATAATGACTAAAAGTGGAGGGTTTGCCGCATTAGCACCAAGAGTGGACCTGTTAGTAAACAAATATATAAATATCTACTCAGTCCAATCCTCAGAAAGCTATAATAACAATTCTTAAAAAATGATATTACAGTACATGGTCCAGCACCATACTGTGGTGACAGGAAGGAGAGGGTTTCGGTGCTGATTGAGTACCTGGCGTGGAATCAAAGGTGATTGTAATGAAAAGGGGAAAGAAGAATCATGAGAGAAACTGAGAGGTGAAAGGTGCTTTTTGGCTCAGACGGATCTCCAGAGGAGAGGAATAAGGGGGTGAACTCACAGGCTGAAATTAAGAGATTTTGCCATTACTGCACGCTTATTCGGCAAGTCTGAGAAGCAAGAGCTACATCGCCCCCTACTGGACAAATCCTAATGAAGCCCGAATAACTATTTTACTTTCCCAAGTTGAATTCTCTCCCTAAGCTGAAGGACACAGTTACCTAGGTGCAAAAAATGCGTCTGATTTGATACTGCCTGAATGCTTTTCTTTTATTAATTTATTTTACTGCCCTAAATATGTAACATGCTTCCTAAAAATGAATAACAACATGTAAATATGTTCTGTGGTTCCTCACAGAATGCAGCTCACTGAAGACATGGTAAACACCAGGCCTGTAGAGTAGAGCAGGGATCTCAATCATTCAGTGACAAATTTCCTTATTCCTTTTTATTCGTTGTTCAGTATTGCAAAACTATACATATATATATATATATATACTGTATATATTCCTTAAAATAGAATAGAATACAATTTCTGAGTCCCCAAGAACCCCGATTGTTCTTTTTCTAGCCCATGGTATTCTGTGCCAAAGGCAGCCCCTGCTCTAGTGCGTGCTGTTCTCGATCACCTCAGATTTACTCTGATTTCACCGTAGCCAAAGAGTACATTCTCTGGTGGAACGCAAGAGAGATTTAGGTTATTGTACTTTTTTTTCTTGTTTTCATGTGGTTGAACATTTCACTTGGTCTTCATTTGGGGAATATTTTTTGCTTCTTTGCCAAAATAGAAGCAAGGACTTACATAAACATTTTTATCTCCACAATGGCTGAACTGCCCCAGCCCTCATAACTCTAATAATAAATACAAAGTCTTTGCTCATGTCACTCCTGGGGTGGTGACATATGCATAACCTGCAGACCAGTTCAAAAACTACAACCAAGATCATTGACTAATGTAAACATTCATTGGTTTACATTTAATTGGAGAAAATGTTTGTATTGGTGAACTGCTAATAGTTTGTCAAAAATTACCAGCAAAGTTGTAAAATTACTTTTGCTTCAATTTGCAAAAAAATGTAATCGTAGTATGCCGATGTTTCACTTAAAGCAGAATGAGTTGTATAATGGATATGGCATTTCTGAGCAGGCATACTTTCACCGCTCTTACTGAAACGTGCTGAGCACAGCACGGAATGTGGCTTTTCCTTCGCTCAGCTGTGTGTGGTGTTCAGTTAACACACCCATTCCCAAAACACAGGAGGACAGAGAATTATGAAAGTGTTATTTATTAAGATTAATTTAGAAAAATTAACCCTGGCACGGTAATAAAAATAAAAATAAAAAAGAAGATATGAATCACATTCCTACAATCAGATTTTAAATAAATAGCTGGTCATTATAGGTTTTCAGTCTAATGGTGTAGAGCAGTTCAGTCTAACACTGTTAAGGCCCGTTTCCCTCCGCTTGAGTAAAAAATGTAAACATGCAGTACATTTGTGATCAGTGTTACATCATCACAAGTTTGGCCGCCATTGAAATGAGTAAAAAAAAAAAAAAGAAAAGAGAAAATTGACTAAATTAAATTGCTGAAAGATAAACCCCCCCGGAGTAACTTAAATAAATCCCTCCGATTCTGAACCTCAGGGGGGTGTTTCACAAAGCAGGATCAGGGAGTTAGCTGGATAACTGCACTGAGTAAAACCCTGTATCACAGAGCAGGATTACTGAGTTAGCCGGATACCTGCACTGCGTAAAACCCAGAACAGCTCTTCTAACTTCAGTCCATGTTCCAGATTTGGGAGGGTTCCGGGTTTTACGCAGAGCAGTTCCCAGGCTCTGGGCACATAAGAGCAGTCCAGGTCAACACAGGCGCAGATTTCCAGCAGCACAGTTAAGCAGACTCAAACCACAGCGCTGTAAAATAAAACCTCTCCCACAGTTTGGGGATTAACCTGCAAACACAATTTAGAATTCCAGACTACGAGAAAAGAAAAAAAAACAATCTGGTTTAACAAAAAAAAAAGTCACGGACTGGAAATTTTGCATGAAGCAAATACACCTGCACCATCAATTGCATTTCTTATTAACAAATCAGCGCCAAGAGAACACAGTCTGTCATCCCAAAGTTCACTTCATTTAAAAAACAAGGCGTTTCCCTGTTTTCCGTCGATCTGGACTCACAGCTAAAACGAACTTGTGAAGACTCCGGGTGGTTATGGATTTGTGGCCCCGTTTGGAGAGAACGGGCTTAGAACACCTAACAAACAGCACAGAGAGGGACCAAACACTGATCTCCTGCAGGTTCATTCTCTGGTTCACAGACGCAAGTGGCAAAACAGAGATTACTATGACGACAGCTAGACCGTAAGTGTATCATTCTTAATCCATCTCTCCTCAGTCTCTTAAAACAAAGGCTAGTGTCCCCCTGTAATGAAAGCGATTTAAAGGCCACAGATGAGCACGACTCCATCACAGTGCTCCATTCTTTCTGTGAGAGGCGGCGTGTTCCCATTCAGCCCGGGTCGCACACACACGCAGGCAGCATAATGCCGTTTCTGTGCAGGCAGCTCAACATGGACGACACCGCACTGATTCTCGGGGGGAAAAACATCACTGCAGCTTGTCAATCTATCATGCTTTAAAAAAAAAAAATTTTTTAAACACAAATTAGATTCTCACGAATCTCAACTGTTCATAAGTGGCGAGGTAAAAAAAAAAACCTTTCATAAACACAATAGAAATTTACAGACTTCAAAGACAGATTTTTTTTTTTTCTTTTGATGCATTTTCCTCCGCACAAATTTCCCCCTCAGTTAATCGCATAAAATTCCTGTGTCTGTAGATTCAGGAGCTCTTTGATGACATCACTCACTTCCCTGGTGACGAAGAGGGGAAGATGCCGTTTTAATCCTCATGTGCCCAACAGCCGCCATGTTCTCTCCAGCGGCTCAAACTGCGCTAGCTCCCGACACAACCTCGCCGCGCCTCTGCGTGCCAGAACAGGCCCGCCCTCGCCCCGCCGAAGGGCCGGGCCTTTCGCCAAATCCCCAGCATGGCGGTACCGATTACCGCCATCGGCACCTCCCGATTAACGTCAGTGCCTCGGCTGACGGGCGTCAGCCGCCGAGCTGTCCGTCACACGAGGAGTGAGCCTGCCGTAAGCCCCGCCCCCTCTCCGTGTCAGCCAGTCCACACCCTGCATTCTCTCTTTTAATTATTAAAAATAATCTCTCAGGATTTGGAGCAGCGGATGGCGGCTGCAGTCCGTCGCTCCGGCTGAGCGCAGACTTCTCGCGCGCGACTCACCGCACCACCACGCTAAACCCCCCCCGGTCCTCCCACAGAGCCGCGCGGGAGGACTGCCAGACCGGCTGCAGTTCAGCACCGCGACAGAGGGGGCGCTGTTGCACGGTGAGGTGGGGAGTTACTCTGTGGACTGAAACCCTCTTTCCTTTTCCAGACCTAAGGCCAGCCGTGGATCACCCTACGGGCCTCCCTGCCAGGGAACACCTGCACGACAGATCCGGTGTGTCACAGAAACAGGTTTGGAACGTTTGGGCACAGACACACATCATCAGAGCTGAAGTTAAAAAACAAAGAAAACCCCAAAAATGAGCCGAGAGTAAAACAAACAGGTCGTAACATCGTAATATCTCTGTTATAGCCCGTAGAATCACAGCCAACGCTCAACAGATCTGCTGCAGTCCTGACCACAGCTGAGAATGTTGCCGTGCCGATTTTCACCCACAAAAATATGTAATTGTACATATTTGGCTCTTTGCCTACTCCTTCAACATTTAAACCGGCTGAGCTTTTGTTACTCAACAAACGCTCAGTATGTGACTAATACTTCCAGATATTCATCAGCCACATTTAGCATGCGGTAAATACCATGACAGTGGAGAGAGAGAGAGGGAGAGGGAGAGAGAGAGAGAGAGAGAACCAACCGCCACATTTTTTGGTATCATTGATCAGCTGACCTTTTCTGTATAAGCTATAATTTATCATCTGCACAAGTGACGCTGTTTCATCAAAATACTATACTGTAGGCACAGTATCCAAATATCCTAATCACCCGCCCAATCAGCAAGAGACTCACCCACCCAATCAGCACGCAGCTGGCGTTTCTCCCCTGCTTCTTCCCCCCCATCCCAGGGGACAGCAGCTACCCGTCATTCAAGCCACCGCCAACCTTACCTCCCGTTTCCTTTCACCTTCATATTATCAGAAGCAGACCGCAAAGGGACATTTTCCGAAACTGCTTTACAGTTTAAAAACACAGGTTCTGCCCCTTAGGTCAGTCCGTCTTCACAGAAAGCTTCAGATGAGAAGATTAAAACCATCTTCATGAACCTGGACAAAGACACTGCCGTGTACAGAATCGTATAAAATAAAATGTGACACCTTCAGAGAAATCATCTACAGATTCTAATAATAACAACAACAATAATAATAATAATAATATCATGGTAAAATCATACATTGTATAAAATGGTACAAAATCATTTCAGGAAACAGTGGAGAGATCGTCCACATTGAAGGCTGGGCTTCAGGTTGAGCTGCAGGCAGATGAGCACATTTAGAGCTGCGGTGTTAACTCTCCACACACTGTGGCCAGAGGGGAGGGGAAGAAACAGACCAAAGACTCTGTGATGGTTTCACAAAGAGCTTTGTGTCCTGAAACCAGGCTCCCTGTCCCAGGGTTAAAAACAACTTGCTTGCCGGCAAGTCAACCTAACATTCAGATATTCAGAAAAATAGGGGAATGCAGCTACCACACAACTAGCCAGCTAGCTAATACTCTCACAAAAGAGTAAACGCAACAGGCAGAGGAGAGAATTCACCCGAGGTGCTGAAATGTGGCCTCCAAGCACGAAAATGGAAACACGATAATTAGTCTGACTACGACCAACGAGCTACCTTTCAACAAACGGGCAGAAGCTGTGGAAGTCGGCTGGATGCAGAAATCTGTAAACGCTGGTTTTTGATTCAGATGAACCTGCTAATAAATTAAGATGAACAATAATCAGCATTACCAAATAAGTTTTAATCCTAAAAACTGAGATGGCAGTTGGCAGTTATTTCACATTACATGGCTTTACCTATTGTTCTGATACTCAGAAAAGTGGTTTGTGTTTGTTTTTAAAAATAATTGTGCACCGATAAAAGTAAATATTCCGGAACATTCTTTGGACTCTGCAAAGTTTCAGGTTCTCCTCTACGCACCGTAAGGAACTACTGAGAAGTGAGCTCAGTAGAAGTCTATAACTGGGCTACTTAGGAATGAGGTAACTATCTAAAAAATATACATGTCAGCTTGGATGTTTGCCCGTACAACTCTGGTACAAACCGCGTTAAACTGAAAATGCATCACCTGCATTTCGCCCCTGTCTCTGCCCGCCCCCCCCCCCCCAGTGACCCGAGTCACAGCCACAGCAGTAGTGATAGTTCTGAGAGTGAATCCTCCAGCAGCCGATGACCCAGTCTTTCCCTTGTGCTGCTGTGACGTGAAACCCATCCCTGTACAGACAGACTTAAAAACCATGAAAGTCCAGAGTAAAATTCACTTCTCCGTTTGACCTGCAAGTACAAAAAAAAAGGAGAAAAAAAAGAGGAGGAGCTGTCTTTTCTGAGATGAAAGACTGAGGAGTCAAAGTCCACAGAATAGAGACCAACAGAATGGAGTCTCTACTGAATAGAGACCAACAGAACAGAGTCTCTACAGAATAGAGGCCAACTCTGAGGAGAAGCAGAGAAATTAGCACCGCTGCTGAGCCCCTCCGCGTTGTCCCTGAAACCAGCTGATCTACATCCTCAAAGGTTCCCGCGGCGACCGCGCCGGCCCCGCCCCGCCCCCCCCCGCAGCGCTCAGTAATGCCGCACGTTGAAGAAGCCCACGCTGGTCGGGGACTCCTTGACGGTGACGGTGACGAGGTTGGCGGTGACGTCCGTGACGAAGACGTGCTCGATCAGGCTGCGGGGGGGCTTCCAGTCCTGGGCGGCGGCGCTGGCGGCGGCGGCGTTGGGGGGGAAGGGCGAGTCGCGGTCCGAGTCCGAGCTGGACGCCTCCTCGCCGGCGCTCATGCCCTGCTTGCCCCCGTCTTTGGAGGACGCGCGCTCCCGCCCCGCCTTGGGGGCCCCGCCCTCGGCGGAGGAGCCGTTGTTCTGCGCGCCGCTCCGGTCCGCCCTCCCCCCCGGGCCCTTGGCCGGCCGGTCCCCCCCCACCCCCGGCTCCCCCGCCTCCTCGGCCCCGCGCTCCCCGCCCCCCGGGCCTTTCCGGGACGGCGGGCCGCCGGACGGGGGCGGCCTTTGCGCCTGTCGCGGGCCGACCCCGGCGGCCTTCCGTCCCAGAGCGGCGGCGCTGCGCAGGTTGGACCCCGGGGGGGAGGCGGGGGTGGGGCCGGGGGCGGGCTTGCTGACGCTCTGCAGGTTCAGGGCCTGCAGGCTGAGGGCCTGGCTGGAGCTGCCTTTCAGCGGCGAGAGCGCCGTCCCCGTCGGCTTGCCACCGCCGGCCCGCTGCGACGCCGGCGCCTGTCCCGGGACGTCCTGCCTCCTCTGCCCGTTGGCGGGACCCCCGGCTGGCGGGGGCGCTTTGGCGCTGTGCAGGTTGAGCGCTGCCACGCCCGGGGATTTGGTAGCGGCCATTTTCAGGTCCAGGCCCCCGCCCCCCCCGACATCGGAGACGGAAAGTTTGAAGTCCGGGGCGCCCCTGCCCTGAGCGGGCCGGCCGAGGGGGGGGGCGGGGGTGGGGGAGCGGCCGGAGCCGGCCACAGAGAGGGAGCCCCGGAGGGCGCCCCCCAGCGAGAAGGCGCCCCTGTTCTGCCCCCCCAGGCCGTCCCGCCCCGCGCTGCGGCCCAGCCCCGTGTAGGTGAAGCTGGCCGGCTGCAGCGGCTTCTTCACCCCCCCCTTGGGCTCCGCCGGGGGGGGCTCTTTGGGGGCGAGCCTGCGGGGGCCCTTGGGCTGCCTCAGCACCTTCAGCTCCGGCGGCAGGGCCTTCCTGCCCCTCTTCTTCCTCACCGGCTCCTGCTTGGCCACCACGATCTGGGCCTTCTTCTGCGGGACCGGGTGCAGCTCACGAGGCCGGGGGACCGGCTTGGCCTTCCGATCGCCGCCCCCCTCCTCCTCTTCCTCCTCCTCCGAGGAAGAGGAGGACGACGAAGAGGAGGATGAGGAGGAGCCAGACGAAGAAGACGAGGAGGAGGAAGAAGAGGAGCTGCTCATTTTTGTAGTTGCTGGAACGGTTTCCTAAAAACGATCAAAAACAACATCTGTTTAAAATCACCGCTGTAGGCATTTATATGAAGGACAGCGTTCACTCTGCGCATCTTTCGACAGATACTATATTGGTCAAAGATCCTCACCACAATTTTCCGCGGTCTCCCTCTTGGCCTCTTCCCCCGCTTGCGGAACAGAAGTTCCTTTTCCTGTTCCCTGGAAAGGCAACAGCAGACGCGTGTGTTTAGCAGAGCTACGGGTGAAGCGTCCAGAGCAACACATGCTTTGGCTGCTGCCACTTCCTGGGAATTATACATTGGTTCTGTTCTGGAGAAGAGCAGGCAGAACGAAACAAGGCCTCTTATCCTCAGAGAAGACGCCACACCGCCATCATAACACCCACTTTCACTACCGCACCAGCGCCAGATCGGCTTCTGATAATTCTGCGAGAGACGGAGAGTCTGTCAAATAAATGCAATGTCGGGCAGAGTCGTCCAACTCTCAACGTTTTGTGAAGCTCACCGACGAGCTGGCACACTCTGGTTTCTGCTTCTTACATGCGACAGAAATGCACCCAAATCTGGCAACAAAAAAAAAACCCCTTCGTGTTTCCTGTCAGTACCCCGAGTTTCTGTTGCTTTTATGAAATCCATTTCCTGCTGCTTTCATGCTCTGTTTTGACTCACTTCTGCAACAGATTCTTTCTGACCCAGTTCAACAAATACTCAGACCCTCTTAAGTTTAAAACTTTTTTTTATCCCAGATCAGTACCAGACTTGAAATGTGTTTTCAGTTCTTGAATTTCATGACTCCACATGGGGGAGGTCCAGTAAGATCAGATTAAACTCTTGGAGCATTTTGGAACTTCTTCAGTAAACCTCTGAGAGAGCAATTTGTTAGAGCACTCGGTTATGAAAAATACTTTCAAACAGATAATTAAATGTGCGAGTTCTGAGTTGCAGGAAAGAAATCAAAGTATGTCTGATAAAAGATGACAAATTAGGCTATTGCTCTTTGAAGAATGCATGGCCAACAGCTGATAAGTAGACAGGCAGTCGTTTTTAATGTTGATACAAAACAAAATGGTTATTCGGCCATTTTACATGGCTTTAAATTTTATTTTCTTGTTGGCCAACCTTCTTTCAAAAAGGAGGTGGTAAGGCTATACGTTACAGTTAGTTTTCCTTGGAATAAACCATTACACCTCGTATTTTATTACTACTAAATATGAATTAAGCTATCTTTGAAAGTGCGTAACTGTTTGGCGCGTAATTGAGTATAAACTGAACGCATTGTCCAGCATTTGCAACTCTAGCGGCTAACAAGTCCAATTAAGTCTAATAACTTTTTATTACCTAGTAGGATTTACAGCAGTTATGCAAGTTTACAAATGTGCACAGTAAGCTTAAACGAAGATATTTAACAACGCAGTCCAGGTAAAACACAAGCCTGCCTGTGATTCTAACGCTCAGCTATCTGGTTAAAAGTCAAATTCCCAAATCAGCAAGTTATATCGCTGCCAGACGCCAGAACACTGTGGTACGCGCCAGAGTACAGTTGGACAGGAGAGAACAGCTTCATCGGTGGTGCGGAGGTGATCCAATCAAAGCTCACCTCTTGTGGAAGGCAGCCAATAGCCGTGGGTCCAAGAGATTCTCCTGGGGCTCCCAACTGTTGTGCCTGAAATCAAGACAAGCCGTCCACGAAAACCTTTAAATTCCGCGACCGGTAAAACATATTTCACGTCCTTAACACCTGTGAATTAGTCACGTGTGCATGGTTTGCATTTCAATGCCTCCCCAGGTTTGCCTTTAAAGGTAAAGCTGGCGTAATTCTGCTCACTGGCCAAATGGAAAGTTCTGAAAGTGTAGGATCTGAAACTTTAAAAACATCAGTGATGGGTACAAAACACACACACCCGTCAAGGGGAAAGCGGTGTAGCAAGATGATATCGTCTTTGTTTAAAAGTGGGTGTAGGATCAGAGACCTCTGGTTTTCACTAAACCCACACACTGACACAAGGGTATTTCAACCGAGCTAACTAAAAAACCACAGAAAAGCCATTTTTTCCATGAGTACATTTGCTTAACATTCTTGTGGTCCACTTCGATTGTCATTATATTTACTATTGGAAATTCCGGATGAAACGTATAGCATTCGTACAATAAACCATAAAAGTACATGAAAACAAAGAAAACGCGACTGAAGTATCCGACAAATAATTTCAATTGCAAAATGTGCAAGCCCAGTTTCAATGTAGTCACCTGAATGCTGTATCAAACAAGATAGCGTGATGGATAAATAAACTATACTGCAAACCTTCTAAGAAGCTGAATGGTGAATTAAAATCGTTAAACCCAGCTAATCGATTAGCCAGCTGAATCGCTCCGCTCCAATCTGTCTGGAACACAGAAAGGGTGAATGGTGCGGACTGGGGGGTGAATAGCGGCTCTGATTGACAGGCAGGATGTTCATTGATGGGGGATTAACGCAAACAATGTGAGAGGACAGAGAAAGGGAAGGCACTGGGCCGAGAGAGCGTGCGGGACCAGCGGGCATCTACTCACCGCCAGCGTTTGGCGGGGCAATTTGGATCACGAGCTAGCTAGCGAGCTAGTAAGCTACTTTTATTGTTCATTGACAACAATGTTAGCCATCAAAATAAGAAGATGCTTTTGGATTTTGCCTAAGTAAAGCGCATTTTGAGTTAATGTACAGAATGAACAGTCAACACAACCAATCTAACTAACTAACGTTAGATAAAGCTTTTTTTTTTACAACTTGCTAGCAAGTTAAAATTATGAACATAAACTTAATCTAACCAGCTAGCGCGTTTCTGAACAATTTACAGTAACAAAGACAACTTGGCAAATTGAAAGCAATGTCTTTTTTTGAACTTTCCTTTACGAATTAAAATTAGTTTGTGTTAACGTTAGCTTATTAACTAGAAATTTACCCAGTGGATCGACTAAAATGCTTTTTCCTCTTAGCTAAGAATCTGCAATAAATTACGAAATATATGGCCAGGTAATGCGACTGGAGAGTTTTCAAGCTACCGACTAACTGGTTGACTGTAATAGTAGGCTATATGTAGCTACACAGTTCACGTCACATTTAAAACAAAAAATCCTCACAAAACTCCAATCTGTTGCATCAAAGTAAAACTTCGTCATAACGTCTAACAATCGCGCTCGTATATAATAATACATTATTCGAAGAGGAAAGTCGGGTTTCCTTGTTGGGGGTGGCTACAGCATGCAACAAGCGACACGCTGTTGTTGTTTTCATTGTTTAAGCCTGTTCTAGCAGCTGCGCTGGGACTTACTTGGAGGACCATCCTCGCCACTTCACAAGATACTCCAACTTTCCCTGCAAAAACAAAAATGGAAACCATCAGTAAAACCCCAGGATGTAAAATTTTTAGACGAGAAACTTAGTAACGGGCGATTTCTAACCTTCTTCAGACGTTTATTGAGAATGCATTCGGCGTCAAAAACCTGTTCTCCTACAGCGCTCAACTCCTCCATGTCTGCTCTTAGCCAATATTTTCTAACCTTTTATGAAACGGTAAGAAAAAGAGGGCGGAAAGAAACCACGTGCGGCAAGATTGTCCCTTTGCGGAGACCGTCTTTTCGTATGACGTCAGTGAAGTAGTTATTTTACTACTTTGTTTTTAAAAGGCTCCGCCCCATTTCCAAATTTTTATTAACGCACATACCACTGAATCAATCTGGCACGGTAATCAGTTCAATTGCATTTTATTTGTATATAACTTTTTACAGAGTCCCTATCAAAAAATATGTATGTCTGGCATCTCCAAAAAAAAAAAAAAACATTGTCTTGGCATACAAAAAATAGATTTGGTATTTTGGATGTAAAATACAGGCGTTGCACATTAGAGAGGACAAACTCATGAATTACATTTGTATACAAACAACGTACAAAATTTTTTGTAAAGAAAATATGGAGAACAGTGGGCTAGATAATAATTTCAATCAAGCAACACTCCCACTCCACACCATTGCCTCTGGGCAATGAAGCAAATGTTTATTTAATAAAATATGAATACTCAATATTTTTACACTAAAGATGGCACTAAAGATTAAAAAGTGCTGCTATCATAAAGTAAATGGTACTATACACTGATGGAGAACTTAAATTCCTTAAATGTAAACCATAAGCACAGGTGTGCCAGTTAATTGGAGAGGAAATTCTCATTTTTTCAGGTAGGTTTTTGAATATTTCTTTTGATTAGTTTTTAATTGGAGGCTGACAAAAGGTTGTAAGGCATTTATTTTTAACCCTCCTGTTCTGTTCATTTTTTAGGTACAGCAAAAATGTTCCTGGGTCAATCCCCATACAGGGGGGGTTTGCAAATACATGAAATGAACCATTTTCATTTAAAATGTTGATTACACGAATTAAGGCCAGTAGAAGAAGTTTCATACTGAAAAAATAATTTTAAGTATTTTTCCTAGATTTTCAAACTTTAAAAAGGGTCAATTTGACCCGCAACATAACAGGAGGGTTAAAAGAGCCATCTCCCTGAACCTAATTTAAATGCTTTGTAATAATTAGATTTTCTAAATTCTTACAAATACTAATTTCTCATAGTAGGAATCTCCAGCAACATGTATGTCTAAACTGAATAAGAATACAACATAATGAAGCATAAAATGACCCTCTTGGGTAAAGAGTGTCTGAAAAGGCAAAGGGCAGTAGTGGCGAGGTCAGGAGGTGTTCGTGAGGTTTATGGGATGTTCGTGTTGCCGCTCGCTGTGAAATCCTCCGGCTCATTTTGGGATGTCCTTCTGAGAATCTGCCCGTTCCCCTGTCCTTCACATGGCTGTCTGTTTTGTGTCCGGTTCTTTTTCTTCAAAGGCCATCTTTTTTTGCTGCACGCTGAAACACAGGAAGTGATGTCATTACACGTTTGGTCCAATGCCTGTAGCTTCAGAAGTCCTTTTATTATTTTTTCCCTGAGGCCAGTGGCTGGGGGGTGTGTATCTGGTGAGTAAACTCTCCTCTGAAAATTAAAAATGCAAACCCCTGTTCAGCATTACCTGGGCCCACCAAAGCTGCAGAAGTTGTCCGATCTCCAATCTCTCTCCAAAGCGCCCGTTAACCTGTGTTGTGTGTTTTTTATTTTGGGTGCGTTTCTGTTCAGGTAGGCATCTGGTGTACTACTGTGCTGCTATGGAAACCATATTAACCAATAAGTGATCAGATGGAGTTTGCTTCCTTTCAGTGCATGTCCTCATACTTTAAGTGTCATCAGATAATGTTTGACCTTGTATTTATATCTGCTGCTGCTGACACACGTTGTATAAATATAAGTACTTCACTGTACAAGCTCATGCAATTCATGACATATCTTTTATTTGTGCTGGTTGTGTCCTGGTGGCGGGGTGTTATGATGCGATATGCTCCAGTCAGCTCTTCAGTATCACTGTCATAAGCGTCAATTCATAACCGCATTGGGACCTGTGATCATAAACCCACTTATAACCACAGGTCCCCATAACCAGTGCTCCTGAACACTTTAAATGAGCCCATCCTATGGCCATGTTTCATGCTTTTATCACAACTGCAAGATAATTATCTCAGGATTTCAAGGATCGAACTGATTACCTCCAAATCTGGACCCGCCAGTCTCATTTTACATAACCAGCACTAATGAATAACTTGAGATGAGGAAGTAATGACTGTGTGAAAAACACAAGGCTCATCATCCAGGGTTTAAAGAAAAACCAACTTTGCTGCTCAGAAAAAAATTAATCTTTTGACACCTTGTATTATAATTATTCTTGGCTATGTAGCGATAATGGATTATGTAACTTGCTTGCACTGACTTGAGGGGATTGCTGTGCAGCTGAATTAACAAGCAATTTAAAGAGCTGCACGTTGCCTGTAAGTTCTAAAAATAATATAAAATAATTATTTCACAGTTCTTTCATATTGTGCACATAATCATATTTTTTGGGAATTGTAGCTTACAGCAGTTCTACGAAAAAGGATTTTTAATAATAGTTTTATTGATCAGATAAGATTTAGACTGATTCTGACTCTGAGCCACAAAGTGCTGCCCTCACTTGCTCTTGCAGATATTCATAATTAAGCAGATCTGATGTAAATGTAGCCAATGTGTGTGTTGTGTTTGTGAGCTGGGCTCTGCTAGAGCAGGTTAGGGTTCTGGCAGATCTGATGTAAATGTAGCTAATGTGTGTGTTGTGTTTGTGAGCTGGGCTCTGCTAGAGCAGGTTAGGGTTATGGCAGATCTGATGTAAATGTAGCTAATGTGTGTGTTGTGTTTGTGAGCTGGGCTCTGCTAGAGCAGGTTAGGGTTATGGCAGATCTGATGTAAATGTAGCTAATGTGTGTGTTGTGTTTGTGAGCTGGGCTCTGCAGCAGTGTATTAGGGTTATTCTCTGGTCTGTGTGAACTCTCCCGTGCGGTTTTGAGAGGGGGCCAGCGACGTCGTTAGTTTACCTCTGACTGGCTCTCCTCCTCCGGCAGGCCGAGTGAGACACCGTCGCCAGGAACACGATGGCCAGAAACCCGAGCACAGCGAGCAGTCCCGTGACCACGCTGGGCAGGAAGGTGCTCTCCCCTGCGCCTGCACACGCAAACACAGACAATGGCAGGAAAACACGTTCCGGTCAGGAAATGCGTCCTCTCCTTCCTGCCGATCTTCGCAGGTAAATGCGGCACGTGTGAGGTGTGGACGTGCACACTGTTATCAGCTGACCAAGATAAGATTACATTATAATTTTTACAGTTGTGTTTGCAAATAAAGATCCCTGTTCGGTACTTTGCAGAACACTTATTGGCGTGGGGTGGGGGGGTGGGTTTTATGGGTTGTGGGGTTGCAGTGGGGGGGGTAGAGTGAACGCACTGAGCACAGCTACTCTTGGTTTAGTCATGAATTGGTCCAGTTTTTCTTTCCAAAATATGGGCTGCTTAAACTGAGGCCATTGCATCACTTTCAAAGGAGCTGACCTGTGGGTGTGGTTGTGGGGGGGGGGCTGGTAGGAGCTGACCTGCGGGTGTGTTTGGGGGGGGGGCTGGTAGGAGCTGACCTGCGGGTGTGTTTGGGGGGGGGGGCTGGTAGGAGCTGAACTGTGGGTGTGTTTGGGGGGGGGGGGCTGGTAGGAGCTGACCTGTGGGTGTGTTTGGCGTGGGAGGGGGCTGGTAGGAGCTCACCTGCGGGTGGGCTGGGGGGGGGGGGCTGGTAGGAGCTCACCTGTGGGTGGGCTGGGGGGGGGGGGACTGGTAGGAGCTCACCTGTGGGTGGGCTGGGGGGGGCTGGTAGGAGCTCACCTGTGGGTGGGCTGGGGGGGGGGCGGGTAGGAGCTCACCTGCGGGTGGGCTGGGGGGGGCTGGTAGGAGCTCACCTGCAGGTGGGCTGGTGGGGGGCTGGTAGGATGCCAGCATGTGGCGGGTGGCGTCCAGGGTTCCGTCGTTGGGCTCGGGCTGGATGCCCAGCAGGTGGCACATGAGTGGGTACACGTTGACCGTCTCAAAGGGCCCCACCTCCAGGTTCCGGCGGAAGGACGGCCCCACGGCCCGAAAGAAGGGCTTCATGTCCATGTCCTCGTTGTCGAACCCGTGCTCGCCCTTGTTGAACTGCAGGGTGGCAAACTGCGGGACAAAAATGCACCAATGAGAGCTCAGAGCTCAGCGCCCTGAATGTGCCCGCTCCACGCCAGCTTTGCCACATGCTCTCATCTACACCACACATGGCACAACCTGGCCACACATGGCACAACCTGGCCAGCCCACATTCATTATACAACTGAAACAGATCTCCAATTAACTTGAACTTTGTCATAAACACCTTTAACATATTTTGTAAGAAAAGAATAGTTAAACAAATCTGTGAAAAACAAAAAAAAAATTATCTAGAATTGCATAGTTTATCCCAAGTCCCCTTAAGGGACAAAAACCCTTTAATGTGTGAGATCACAGATATGGGATTAGAATGGTCTTAACTGAACATTCTAATGCTGATGTCACAATCACTGCTGGTGACTGAAAGCAGTGGAGTTCTAGAACACTGATGTAGATTTTTGAAAAAGCATTTTTTTTTTTTAAACTTATTGAAAGGGTCAAGTGTCTGTGGGTGGTCAGTGCTGGTAACTGGGGTTACTTCTACTGGCCAGCAGAGGGCGCAAGTAACTAAAGAAAAACTAAATATACACTCACTGCACACGTAATTATGACTTTGAATGATATCCTGTTCTTACGACGAGATTTTAATTCATTCGGTAGTTTACTCAGATGGATTCACACCATATATATATTTGCTTATTACAAATGAGTAATGTGTAAAGATTGTTCAGAAATCACAGTATGAGTTCAACATACAGTAAGTCTTTCTGATTTGTTTTGAATGAACGCACCTGGTCATTAAAATAGTAAAATGGTGATGACCGTTATAGGCAACACCTTGTTGTAAACACATTTGTGGTTCCAGTGGACGCTGTAGATTCCAGAAACTGTTCTGCGTAAAAAGCAGATTTCCTGAGCCTGGCAGAGGCTGCTGATGGATGACTTTGTGAGAGAAAGCCCCAAGCTCCTCTCAGACTCATTAGACCTCTTATAATCTGAGACTCGGGGTACAGCTGGAGAATTAGCATTAGCGCTTTAGAAATATGCAGTGCAAAAATGCATACTGGCCAGTCTGGGAAGGCTCTTAGCCAAGTCCGGCACTGACTCACATCAACACGGCCAGTTGGTGTGCTGTAGTTGTGCAACTTTTCTTTAATTGCTTTTCTTTGTATCACTCACATTGATAACAGGGGTAATAAGTAGATAAGAGGTTCAGGACCATTTTTATAATGCAGGACAAGTCTCTTATATTGGATTTGTCAGCCAGTGCTGATTTAGACAGTATTTGTGATACCCATTTGTGTGTTTAGACAGCATTTGTGATACCCCCTTGTGTGTTTAGACAGTATTTGTGATACCCCCTTGTGTGTTTAGACAGTATTTGTGATACCCCCTTGTGTGTTTAGACAGTATTTGTGATACCCCCTTGTGTGTTTAGACAGTATTTGTGATACCCCCTTGTGTGTTTAGACAGTATTTGTGATACCCCCTTGTGTGTTTGGACAGCATTTGTGCTACCCCCTTGTGTGTTTAGACAGTATTTGTGCTACCCCCTTGTGTGTTTAGACAGTATTTGTGATACCCCCTTATGTGTTTAGACAGTATTTGTGATACCCCCTTGTGTGTTTAGACAGTATTTGTGATACCCCCTTGTGTGTTTAGACAGTATTTGTGATACCCCCTTGTGTGTTTAGACAGTATTTGTGATACCCCCTTGTGTGTTTTTAGCCGGACGGCCTGTAGCTGTAGTGGGACGTTGTCACGCACCCCGTTGATGACGTATCCGGGGTCGGCGATGAGGAGGAGGGGCAGGATGCGGGCGTTTTTGGCGTAGTGGAGGCGGCTGGGCATGTCCTCCCGCTTGTAGACGTGCAGGTGGGGGTGCCCC
Source organism: Anguilla rostrata (assembly GCF_018555375.3). Lineage (NCBI taxonomy): Eukaryota > Metazoa > Chordata > Actinopteri > Anguilliformes > Anguillidae > Anguilla > Anguilla rostrata. The sequence continues at coordinate 29,554,480 of NC_057949.1, forward strand.
CCCTGCAGGGCGCTGTACACCTTCTCCAGCCGGCCCTCCTTGGGCAGCAGCATGCCCACGGGCCCGAAGTCCACCAGGTGGAAGGACAGGTCCTGGAAGGAGAAGCCGGGGATGCGGGACAGGATGATCTCCTGCACCAGGCCGTCTCGCAGCACGGCCCGCATGCCGTGGTCGGCGGTGATGATGACGTCCAGGCGCTCGGCCAGGCCGTGGCGGCGGGCGGCGTCGCGGATGTAGCCCACGGTGCGGTCCACCTGGCGCACCATGGCGCGCCGCTGTGGCGAGTCGGGCCCGTGCCGGTGCCCCGTGGCGTCCGGCTCCCCGAAGTACATGGACACGAAGTCCAGGTCCCGCCCGCCGAACCACGCCCCCATCACCTTGTCCACGTTCTCCCGCCAGGCCGTCTCGTTGGCGTAGTTGTAGAACCGCGGCTCCACCTCGGCCACCAGCGCCCGCTCGCCCTCGTAGCTGGAGGCGGTGCCGGGGAAGTGCAGGGAGCCGGCCTTCAGACCCTGGGGGGGGGGAGGCGAGGGGGGCGAGGGGGGGCGGTAGTGAAAGATGCACCAAATCTGCTGCTGCAGTATGATGAAATACTACCTTATCTCTCCCTGACAGCTTTTACCCTATCTGTGCCCAGGCTGGATAACAGCATATATTACCTGTCTCTGAGCTGAATGACAGTGTGTATTACCTGTCTCTGAGCTGAGTGACAGCGTGTATTACCTATCTCTGAGCTGAGTGACACAGTGTATTACCTGTCTCTGGTTTGAGTGACAGCGCGTGTTACCTGTCTCTGAGCTGAGTGACAGAGTGTATTACCTGTCTGGTTTGAGTGACAGCGTGTGTTACCTGTCTCTGGTTTGAGTGACAGCGCGTGTTACCTGTCTCTGGTTTGAGTGACAGCGCGTGTTACCTGTCTCTGGTTTGAGTGACAGCGCGTGTTACCTGTCTCTGGTTTGAGTGACAGAGTGTATTACCTGTCTCTGGTCTGAGTGCGGGGTGTCATACTGTCTCGGTCTGAGTGGACCACAGTGTATTTCACCTTCTTCTGGTTTGAGTGGCCAGTCGCCCGACCTGTCTCTGAGCTGAGCTGCAGGAAGTGAGGTTAACCTGTCGGTTTGAGTGACAGCGTGTGTTACCTGTCTCTGGTTTGAGTACAGGCGTGTTACCTGTCTCTGGTTTGAGTGACAGCGCGTGTTACCTGTCTCTGGTTTGAGTGACAGCGCGTGTTACCTGTCTCTGGTTTGAGTGACAGAGTGTATTACCTGTCTCTGGTTTGAGTGACAGAGTGTATTACCTGTCTCTGGTTTGAGTGACACAGTGTATTACCTGTCTCTGGTTTGAGTGGCAGTGCGTGTTACCTGTCTGGTTTGAGTGACAGCGCGTGTTACCTGTCTCTGAGCAGTGATCCAGATGGGGAGGCTGCCGTTGTCCCACCACTCATTCACAAACTGGGTCATGTAGTACGGCTTCTTCTCCTGGCTGCTGGTGTTGAACCACATGTTGTGGATCACGCCGTGGTTCTCTACGTATCGCCCTTAGGAAAGAGAGCTTCAGTGAACGGGGGCAGCTATCCCTTACCCTGCCAGTGGGGGGGCGCTATCCCTTACCCTGCCAGTGGGGGGCGCTAACCCTAACTCTGCTAGTGGGGGGCGCTAACCCTTACCCTGCCAGTGGGGGGCACTAACCCTTACCCTGCCAGCTGCCTGGCTCCAACTGCTTCTGCTGTCCGCAGACTAACAGTTAATACACATGGAAGGGAGAAATACTGGAGCGTTTGGGTTAAATGTTAGCCTTGGACTGGAGATAAAGTGGAGGTAGTTCTGGGCAGAAGCCAGCACTGAGTGTGATGTCATTTCCTGTGACTCTGTAGAAACGCAGTTATCCAGGCCCAGCGAGCCGGCCGGTGCTGCCTGGTTCTAGCAGCGCGGTGGAGCAGGTGCGTACCCGCCCTGCTAGGCGCTTACCTGTGAGCAAGGTGAAGTGCGTGGGGCTGGTGATGGTGATGAAGGGCGGAGTCACGTAGGCCGCCTTCACGCCGTCCCGCGCCATGGCGTCCAGGTTGGGGGTGTCCACGTCTCGGTCGTAGTCCCACCGGAATCCGTCGAAGGAGATGAGCAGCAGCTTGTTGCGGGACCTGGTGGCCCCCTTCAGCGGGGCCCCCCCGCAAAGAGACACCATCAGGAGGCAGAGGCACCCGGTCCACAGCATGGCCTGTCCAATCCAGAGCATCCACAGTGACCTCACACTCCTAATGCACCAATCACAGCATCCCTGGGAACCAGCACTGTGTTCTTATGATATCACAATCATTCACACTATACTTCTGAATATACCCTTGGCACTGACTCTGGATGTGCGCCTAAAATACTCTCTATCTCTGAGTTTTGTTTAAACTCCACACACTTCCGAATTTTTTTCCGAAAACAAATTTTTTGGTTGAACAAATACAGATACAAATACAAATAGTGACATCTCCCTCCACCCTTACTGTAGGACAATCTCTAGTGTCCTGGACACCCCTGTAGCACAATCACTAGTGTTCTGTACACATCTGTAGCATAATCACTAATGTACACACCTGTAGCACAATCACTAGTGTTGTAACCTGTAGCACAACCTATGTCAACTGTACACAATCACTGTGTCCTGTACACACTGTAACATAATCACTATGTCTGTACAACCTGTAGCACAATCACTGTGTGTCCCTGTACAAACACTATGTACTGTAGCACAATCACTAGTGTTCTGTAACTGTCACACACTAATGTACACACAACATATGTGTCTGTACAAACCTGTACACAATCACTATGTCGTACACACCTGTAGCACAATCACTAGTGTCCTGAACAAACCTGTAACACAATCACTAGTGTTCTGTACACATCTGTAGCATAATCACTAATGTACACACCTGTAGCACAATCACTAGTGTCCTGTACACACCTGTAGCACAATCACTAGTGTTCTGTACACACCTGTAGCACAATCACTAGTGTTCTGTACACACCTGTAGCACAATCACTAGTGTTCTGTACACATCTGTAGCACATAATCACTACAAATGTAACACACCTGTGCTACATCTAGTATCCTAATGTACCACCTGTAGCACAATCTCTAGTGTTCTGTACACACCTGTACCACAATTTCTGGTGTCCTGTACACACCTGTAGCACAATCACTAGCGTTCTGTACATCCCTGTAGCACAATCACTAGTGTTCTGTACATCCCTGTAACACAATCACTAGTGTCCTGTACACACCTGTAACACAATCATTAGTGTCCTGTACACACCTGTAGCTCAGTCGCTCATGTTCTGTACACACCTGTGGCAGTGACATTTCTCTGTTCTACACACCTGAGATGTTAGCAGGTTTCCCTTTGAAGTGCGAGGTGCAGTATTCCGCCTGTTCTGACGTGCGATGCTCAGTTCAGGCTGCTCTCCCCTCTGCAGTATGGGTGAGATTGCTGACCTCTTCGCTTCTCATAGCAGTGGACCCTCTGTCCCTCCCACCGTGAGCGAAGTTCACTCCGTTATCTAATCGCAGGCTATCACTTTGATTTGGCTCAGCAAGTTCAAGAGTCTGTTCAAAACTACATTATAAACTAATCTATCTACTAAATCAAAGGAGGAAGTGGTTTCCCATTAAAAAGGCAACCGATCAATTAATTCTTGTGCTTGTTCAATTATGTGTCGATTGAATATTATGTTTTTCTTACCTTTTGTGTTTCCTTTGCAGGCAATGTTTTACCATAACATAAGGCGTCTAAGTTCCTGGAATATGTATGTTGTTATTATTAAACATGTACTCATACTCAACAGGACAGAGTACAAATGTTTAATGGCATTTGCTGTTGTCGATTCACCTTCATAACACACACGCACAACGCACTCTTCTACACACACATATGTATGCACACACTTATCATATGCGAGAAGCTACTAATGGTAGAAACTTTAATCTGAATCACCCTGCAGATGTGCCCATACTTATGAGCTGCATGTTAAAATCTGACAGTGTTCCGGATCCCACGTGCTCCGATAAGCGATCGTTATTCCGGTCTGTGATGTCTTATCCCGGGTGACTTTCCCTGCTTCCATTTCGCATGTCATTCCCTGGCACAGCTGCGCGTGTTTTCCTTGATTGACTCGGCTTGATTTTCCAAACGTGACCGCTAGTAGTACAGAACATGGCTCCGTTATCCAGTTTACTGCATGCAGGCCCGCACCAATAAAATAAACTGTCCAGACTAAACACAGTATATCCATTGACGTAAATTTTTATCTTGGCAGAACAGATCTGATGCCTCTGCTATGTTCAGTCACTCTCCAACAGAGACACTGCCCTGTCACTGACCGTCCAGATATAAAAGAATTAAAATCTACCGCAGCGTGAATTTCCTGTATAACCTTTCCGAGCATTATATGTTATATCTGTATCTCTGAAGAGATAAGATATTTCCCTGGAACTTTCACCACAGATGAAAGAAGTCCTCGTCAAATTATTACCTTGTCTGGAGATCAGATTGGCTTGGTCAGATGACATCATAAAACTCCTCCAGACAGAGGAGACACTGTTGGTTGACGATAGATTTGCATTGTGTGCATTTTGCATTTGTCTCAGCAGTTTTCAGAATTCAGATGCAAGATGGAACTGCATCTGAATTTGTGTTTTTGTTTTGTGTAGTAGCGATCAGGGGGCATGGTGGTGCAGTGGGTTCTAGGTTCGTATCCTGGCCTGGGCCTTTCTGTGTGGAGTTTGCATGTTCTCCCTGTGTCCGCATGGGTTTTCTCCAGGTACTCTGTGGGTTTCCTCCCACAGTCCAGACATGCAGGTAGGCTAACTGGAGACTTTAAATTGCCCATAGATTTGAGTGTGTGAGTGAATGGTGTGTGAGCCCTGCAATAGATTAGCAGCCAGTCCAGGGTATTCAATTCCTACAATACTGTTATTCCCTTGGGTGAGGTATCCAAGAATTGAATATATACTGTGAAAGTCACTCTGGTAAGTGTCTGCTAAATGCTTAAATATAAACACGCAAGCAGCTTTTAATTCAATGCTTAGATGACAACCGATAACCAAAAGCAAACCGAAACACCGTATATCGAAAGTATAACCTAACTTGTTTCGTACTCCGGTTCAATAGGTGGCGGTATGCCCCTGTTCAAGTACTTCTAGCCGCAATGAATGACTGAAGAAGACCAACCGAACATCACCAGTCGGAAAAGATGGCGGGGACTTTGAAAGAGAAACTGTTGGCTGAACGCGTATACAGTAAGCTACAGGTAGCCGCTCACCTAACTACGTCTTTTATTTTGATGAATCAATTATTTAAATATAAGTGTTTTGCAATAGCGAACGAATGCAGTGTATTGTTTAGTACTAGTTAGCTTACAACTGTATCTGTATAGCGAAATAAGTTTGCGATAAGTTAGCAGCTAACTTTAGCGAGCTTGTTGGGATTGGCAAAATAGGTCATTAGGTACCATAACGTAAAAGCATTTAACCTGGAAAATTTTGCAGAGTTGTTAGCTAGTCTAGTTTAAAAGGCAGCTGACAATGTATTACACGCTAGTGTTTTTATTTGAATACTAGCCTTGTGCATTTAGCTAATTAGCGTACTAGTTGCTGTTGAAGTTTTGTCAATAGAATAGGATATTGTGTTAACAAGCTAGTTAGCTAAATGGTGTATAGCAACATACGTTAATTGTTAGCTGCGTTGAAACGTAAACCATATTTTTGTGACCATTCTCCACTCTTTTCTCGAGTCTTTCGACATGACCCTTTGTTTTGGTTAGCCTTCAAACGCTATGCAGAACGAGTTTGCTATCTTGAATTGAGCTGTATTAATAAACTCAGTTTTAAATAACAGAAATAATAAACAAAATTCTAACATGTTGATGTTGTTCAGTGCCTGGGGTGCCCCCTGGTGGAAGGGCTGTTTTTGCAGGAAGCGGGCGGTATGATAGGCCTGCTGTGCACCCCCTCTTTGCACCGTACGGATATTCTCAAATGGATCTGTGGCAGGTATGTGCACACCAGACAGCCCCTGCTCCCACTCAGTGTGAAGTACAAAATAAGAGTTAAAGCCTTAAGGAGTTCTGTCGTTCTGTTCTGCAGTTATGATCTGTCAGTCTGCTGTGACAGCCAGTATAGCACAATTTCCCTAAAGCTCAACAGCTGTGTTTACCATTTTGACTCTTTTTTACCTTTCGACGTATGACTGATTATTGGAATCTGGGAGTTAATCATTGTGCAGCTGTTTGTATTGTTTTAAATGCCCATCTCTTGATACCATTTCTGTGCTTGTCTTGTTTTAAAGCTGTTGTCCATCGCTGAAGGAGAAGTTTTCCACTCTTAAATCAACACAGACTGACACGCTGACTCAAGGTGAGCGGCTGGGGGTTATATAAGGTCTCATGCTGCTTTTTCGTAGGTATTTCAGTCCCTGTACCCCCAGCTCAGTGTTTGCTGTGGGTCCCAGCTGAGCCTGACTGGCCTGGGCAGGGGTGCGCCTGCCAGCACAGGGACAGCGTTATTTTGGCAGCCACCCGACGCTACTGATCATGTGTCCTCCGGCTGCTCAGCGCAGTCTTTCACCCGGAGGATGGCGCTGTGGGCGGGGCTTTAGAGAGGGACAGTCCAGCTGAGTGAGGGTTGTGGCGGAAGAACCACTGTTGTGTTCATGATCCACGCCTAATCTAAACTGTCTTTGTGCTCTGTGCTGCACTGCATCCTCCCTCCCTGCCTCCGCCCGCCCCCTGGCCCATGCAGAGATGGTGCGCTTCGGCCACGAGATGATGCTCTGTGGGCCTGATGACCTGGATCTCATAAAGGTGAGTGTGACTGAAGCGCTTTGTGCAAACGGCACATGCTTTTATCATCACTCTTCATGTAAAACCAACACTACCACATTACGGAGGTTCACTGACCAGGCGTAAGTCTGGTTTGTCTGCAGTCTTAGCCTTGTCTGTGATCCTGGTCTTACGTTATAAACCCCGCCCCCTCTCTGTGTCTCCGCCCCCTCTGCAGGGCTTGGCTCCGCCTCTGCGCCAGCTTCACTTCATGGAGCAGCTGCTCGCCCTGGTCCCAGAAAAACAGGCTGACTGGTACTTATTCAGCAGTTGTCCCAGTCTTACTGTGTTCAGTGCGCAGCTGAGTGTGCTGGTGTTACTTTGTTCGGTGCAGAGCTGAGTGTGTTGGTGTTACCGTGTTCAGTGCAGAGCTGAGTGTGCTGGTGTTACCGTGTTCAGTGTGGAGCTGAGTGTGCTGGTGTTACCGTGTTCAGTGCAGAGCTGAGTGTGTTGGTGTTACTGTGTTCAGTGCAGAGCTGAGTGTTGGGGAGGTGCTGGTGAGGGGAGAGGAGTTTTTGGGGGAGCTGATGTCCGTGCCCCACATGGCCCAGCTCAACGCGCTCCTGAACCCCGACTGCAGCCCCTGGAGCGCTGACCTCAGGGAGATGCTCCGCCGCAGAGCCCCCCCGGGGAAGACGTGAGTCCGGCCTGACCCCAGCCTGACCCCCTGACCCCTGACCCCGGCCTGACCCCTGACCCCGGCCTGACCCCCGACCCCGGCCTGACCCCCGACCCCCTGACCCTGGCCTGACCCCCGACCCCGGCCTGACCCCTGACCCCCTGGCCTGACCCCTGACCCTGGCCTGACCCCTGACCTCGGCCTGACCCCTGACCCCCAACCTCGTCCTGACCCCTCACCCTGGCCTGACCCTCGACCCCTCACCCAGGCCTGACCCCCGACCCTGGCCTGACCCCTCACCCCAGCCTGACCCCCAACCCCTCACCCCGGCCTGACCCCCGACCCCAGCTTGACCCCTGATCCCAGTCTGCTGTCTGTGCGTGTGACTGCACCCTGTCTGTGGGGTGTCTGAGTTAGACGCCTGCACCGCCTGTGTCTCATCTGTAGTGCTGTGCTCATTTTCACATAATACATCATATTATTCTCTGAAGCATTGCTGTAAATAATCTGCTAATCTGACAGCCTTATTCAGGGGTACCTCCCGAGCATGTAAGTGACATGTTCCATAAGGTTTATTCAGCTGTGAAATGAAGGTTAACTGATTAGATCAGGGTTACTGTGTCAGTAATGAACCTGTGAATGTCTGCTTGGTGACATCATTGTGCCTGTAGGGGTGAGAGGTCAGTGTGCTCAAAGCCCGATGAAGACGCTGTGGCCCAGGCGAGCGCTCTGCTGCAGTCAACTCAGTGTGTGCTGGAGGATCTGCGCAAAGAAGTGAGCCTCCCTTCTCCCACACACTCCTCTCCTCTCCTCCCCCTCCCTCTCCCCTAGCTCCTCCTCTCCTCCCCCTCCCTCTCCCCTAACTCCTCCTCTCCTCCTCTTGCCTCTCCCCTAACTCCTCCTCTCCCTCGCCCTGCCCTTCTCCTCTCCTCCCCTTTTTTTTCATTCACTGCCAGGGCCCAGGTCTGACAGTACTGCTCATGTAGATCCAGGTTCTGCTGTAGCCCTTGTTCAGGTCATCTGTAGTGCAGGAGTTTAATTCCTTTATGGTGTAGAGTGAGAGCTGGGGCTGCAGATTGTTCCAATATTGTGGCCTGTTCATTGATTCCTCTCTCACCAGTGTGTTTGTGCAGCCTGACAGTCTCTCTCTCTCTCTCCAGTGTGTTTGTGCAGCCTGACAGTCTCTCTCTCTCTCACCAGTGTGTTTGTGCAGCCTGACAGTCTCTCTCTCTCTCTCTCTCTCCAGTGTGTTTGTGCAGCCTGACAGTCTCTCTCTCTCTCTCTCTCTCCAGTGTGTTTGTGCAGCCTGACAGTCTCTCTCACTCTCTCCAGTGTGTTTGTGCAGCCTGACAGTCTCTCTCTCTCCAGTGTGTTTGTACAGCCTGACAGTCTCTCTCTCTCTCCAGTGTGTTTGTGCAGCCTGACGGTCTCTCTCTCTCTCCAGTGTGTGTTCCTGCAGTCGGGGGGCGTGGCTCCCAGGCCCGGCCTCTCCCCCTGTGCTCTGCGATTGGCCATTTCAGACCTGTCTCAGCTGATGTCAGCGTTCAGTCAGTCCTTCAACACGGAGTTAAAAGGCTACTGCCAGCGGGGGCCCCCGGCCCTCTCCCCCCACGCACAGAGCTTCCACAGCGTGCACCAGCTGCTGCTCACCTGCAGCCAGGTACAGCACTCACACACACACTCATACACACACACACACACACACACACACACACACACACACACACACACACACTCATACACTCATACACACACACACATCACACACACACACACACACACACACACACACACACACACACACACACACTCATACACACACACACACACACACACTCATACACACACACACACACACACACACACACTCATACACACACACACACGCACAGAGCTTCCACAGCGTGCACCAGCTGCTGCTCACCTGCAGCCAGGTACAGCGCAGACGCACACACTCATACACACACACACACACACACACACACACACTCATATACGCACTCACACACACACACACTCATACAGACACACACACACACACACACACACACACTCATACAGACACACACACACACACACACTCATACACACACACACACGCACAGACCTTCCGCAGCGTGCATCAGCTCCTGCTCACCTGCAGCCAGGTACAGCGCAGACACGCACACACACACTCATATACGCACACACACACGCACACACTCATATACGCACACACCCTCACACACACACACGCACACACACACACTCATATACGCACACACGCACACACTCATATACGCACACACCCTCACACACACACAACGCACACACACACACTCATATACGCACACACGCACACACTCATATACGCACACACCCTCACACACACACCACCACACACACACACTCATATACGCACACACGCACACACTCATATACGCACACACCCTCACACACACACACGCACACACACACACTCATATACGCACACACGCACACACTCATATACGCACACACCCTCACACACACACACGCACACACACACACTCATATACGCACACACGCACACACTCATATACGCACACACCCTCACACACACACACGCACACACACACACTCATATACGCACACACACACACACACACACACACACACACACACACACACACTCATATACGCACTTATATACGCACTCACACACACACACACACACACACACACTCATATACGCACTTATATACGCACTCACACACACACACACACACAGCTTCCGCTGCGTGCACAAGCTGCTGCTCAGCTGCAGCCAGGTATGGAGCAGGCACACGCACTCATACACACACACAATCATTCACACGCACTGGCACGCACACACTCATACACACACACAATCATTCACGCGCACTGGCACGCACACACTCATACTCATGCACATACATGCATGCGCACACATACACACAGACATGCACACTCACACTTACACATGCACACTTGATGCTCGTAGCTGATTGGCTGGTGTGTGTGATGATTGCTGATTGGCTGGTGTGTGTGTGCTGATTGCTGATTGGCAGATGTGTGTTTGCTGATTGCTGATTGGCTGGTCTGTGTGTACGATTATTGCTGATTTGCTAGTCTGTGTGTGTGCTGATTGCTGATTGGCTGGTCTGTGTGTGTGCTAATTGCTGATTGGCTGGTGCGTGTGCTGATTGGCTGATCTGTGTGTGTGCTGATTGCTGATTGGCGGGTGTGTGGCGTTCTCAGGAGCTGCAGGCTCTTCAGCAGCTGTCAGACACGTCCAGCGCTGTGTCAGCGACCGTCAAGCACATGCAGACAGACAGGAAGTACTGGGGAGACGGACAGAAATACACGCTGCGTGAGTACTCTGTGTCCAACTGTGTTTTAACAGGGGGGGTACTCTGTGTCTAACTGTGTTTAACAGAGGGAGTACTCTGTGTCTAACTGTGTTTAGCAGAGGAGGTACTCTGTGTCTAACTGTTTAACAGAGGGAGTACTCTGTGTCTAACTGTGTTTAGCAGAGGAGGTACTCTGTGTCTAACTGTGTTTAGCAGAGGGAGTACTCTGTGTCTAACTGTGTTTAGCAGAGGGAGTACTCTGTGTCTAACTGTGTTTAGCAGTGGGAATACTCTGTGTCTAACTGTGTTTAGCAGAGGGGGTATTCTGTGTCTAACTGTGTTTAGCAGAGGGGGTATTCTGTGTCTAACTGTGTTTAGCAGAGGGAGTACTCTGTGTCTAACTGTGTTTAGCAGAGGGAGTACTCTGTGTCTAACTGTGTTTAGCAGAGGGAGTACTCTGTGTCTAACTGTGTTTAGCAGTGGGAATACTCTGTGTCTAACTGTGTTTAGCAGTGGGAATACTCTGTGTCTAACTTAGGGCAAACCTGTGGCACTAGACAGAATGTGGGAAGCAGCAGCAGCACAGGCTGTGAGAGACGGCCATTTTGAAAGTGTGAAATGGAGCTGAGGGAGTCTGATTTAAACATTTAGATGGGCGCCGTTTCAGCCTGTGCTTAGCTGAAGGGCTATAGCCGTGGGTTTGGAGCTGGCAACCCTTTCCATTATTTCATCATTCTGAGCTGACCTCCGAACAGAAGTATGCCCCAGTGTAGCTGCTCTGCGCTGCATGTGCTGTATTTATAGCCACTCGCTCGTGCTTTTAAATGCACGCCCGCCTCTGCTTTGACCTTCGACCCCGGGCGTGTGTGTCTGGCTCACGCTGATTCCTATGCTCTCTGTCTCAGCTGCCAGACTGGACGGGCTGAAGAAAAAATACACAGAGTTCCTGTCCCTGCATGCAGCGTGACGGGGGACCAGGCAGTGCTGCAGTGCATTCTGGGACAGAGTCCACCTGCAGCCTGGAATATACCCCCACCACGTTACACTCTGGACGAGAGAAAGCACCCACTGCACCTGGACACAGAGAGAATACACACACCGCGTCTTTAACACCCAGACTGTTGTATCAGTTTTGAACAAAAACAAAAAGCCCCCAGCATCTTATCGCTGTGGGACCGAGTTCCACACATTAGCTGAAGACGCAGCGGGACAAAGCACACTCATCGCTCACGTCCTACTGCGAGAAGGTTTCCCCATTATGTTACTCATGTAGTGCACTCCAAACTCAACGGTCTTCTGTATGCCAGTAATGGTCTGATACTTTTGCATTTTTGTTTCTGTACAAACCCCCTGAACCTGTAGTCCCAGCCCATGAGGTGGTGACATCACTAATGCAGCGTAGGGTACGGGCTCTGTGTCTGATGGGGAGTTTGATTTGAAATGCTTTCCTGTGCAGTGCTGATGTTGGATGAGCTGATGTTGGATGAGCTGGTGTTGGATGAGCTGATGTTGGATGAGCTGACGTTGGATGAGCTGACGTTGGATGAGCTGACGTTGGATGAGCTGGTGTTGGATGAGCTGATGTTGGATGAGCTGGTGTTGGGTGAGCTGGTGTTGGATGAGCTGATGTTGGATGAGCTGGTGTTGGATGAGCTGATGTTGGATGTGCTGGTGTTGGTTGAGCTGATGTTGGATGAGCTGGTGTTGGGTGAGCTGGTGTTGGATGAGCTGGTGTTGGGTGAGCTGGTGTTGGGTGAGCTGGTGTTGAGGCGGCCATGGCGGTCTCCGCGTATCCCCCCACGTCTCTGTCCTCCGCCTGATTGGGCGACTCTGATGCGTGCGCTTCTGCAGTGGCTGCGGGTCACCAGCGTGAGCCGCACGCTGTCGAACCGCTGGTGTGGGCCGCTGAGTCATTCCCTCATTTCAGTTTGCTTTTTATTCTGGAAAGAATTATTTCACCTTATTATTTCAAACCTTCTGACCATTTTTATTATAATTGTTATTTTTTGCGTAGTTGTGATGAGGATGTATGTCTGTGTGCTCGTTACCGCTCGGTGTGGGAGACGGTTGATTGGTCGCGCTGGAGGAAGCAGTTCGGGGATCTGTGACGCTGTAAGGCTGGGGTCGGTGGATGCATCCGGCCGTATGAAGGCATTCTGACACCGGGGGGCGCTGTGCACCGCACTCAGGAGGTTTTTAGTTTCCCCGTCCTGTGTGCGCAGAGGGGAGAGAACGTGGGGCTGCACGCGGGGAAGAGGCTGGAGAACCTGAAATTTGTTCATGTCCCTTGTGCATTTGTGTGTGTTTGTGGTGGTGTAAGTGTGTGTGTGTGTGTGTGTGTGTGTGTGTGTGAGTGAGGTGTATTAGATCAGAGGTATGTCACCAGTCCCTGGTCTCATTAGTCAGGTGAAATTAAATGTAATTAAGGTGGAAAGATTGCAGCTGGGTCTTTGTGAGGGGCGACAGTTATTAATATCAGTCAGAAATAATGAATCCCCTGTGCGTAAGAATGAGTCCTCTGTGATTCATTCTCTCACGCCGATGATTCATTCTTGTGCATGAGCGATTCATTCCCACGCACGGGCGATTCATTCCCACGCACGGGCGATTCATTCCCACGCACGGGCGATTCATTCCCACGCACGGGCGATTCATTCTGGCACTCTGGGGATTCATTCCCACGCACGGGCGATTCATTCTGGCACTCTGGCGATTCATTCTCGCGCACAGGCGATTCGTTCCCGCGCCCAGGCGATTCATCGGATTCAATCGGCTGCCCATGAGAGTGACTCTGTGCCGCGAGACGGCTGTCCTGGTGCTGGAACGCTGTTGTGTGTGTCTGTGCACATAGGGCAGTGCCGGTAACCGTGGTAACATGACCCTGTGACTGAAAAAACCGTCAGTTAAAGGTGATTCATTTGTTTATTTTTCTCATACCGTGGCAACACGCTAGCCCAGCTGCTATTTCCGCGCGACATGCAACAGCGTATGAATATGCGGGGTGCTGGCCTTCGTTAAGAGCGCGTTTACTCTGATATTCTGCTCCTCAAGTAGAAATGCAGCGGCTCGGACGCTTATTCGCGTCAGCTGTTCTTCTGACTGTTTACTTTTGTAGATTTATTATTTTGGTTTTATTAATTACTTGTATTGCAATACTGCTGATTATAATAGCAACTAATCAGTGTAATTAAAAAAAGTAATACATGTGTGCAACACTCTGTTGTGTTAAAATCTTCTAAATAAAAGCTGAACGGAGTAAAATGGCGCAGGAAACCCGCCCTGTACGGGTGTATTATTTTTAGTTGTATGCGTGTGTGTGGGGGGGGGGGGGGGGGTGGGGGAGGTGGTCAAGTCTCACCACTGCCAGTCAGTGTCTGTCAAGTTGAGGTGAAGCCGTCGCTGGAAAATCTGTCTCCCCCCTTCTCTCTCTCTCTCTCCATTCCTCCTTCTCTTTCTCTCCTCATTAATCTATGGGAGTGGTGCTGTCAGTGTGCCTGCAAAGTGAATGAGCGTGCGTGTGTGTTCTTGCGTGTGTTTGTGTGTGTGTGTCTGTGTGTGTGCGCGCGTGCGTGCCTGTACATGTGTGTACTTCCGTGTGTTTGTGTGTGTGCGCCTCTGTGTCTATGCGTGCGTGCATGGGTATGTACTTGCGTGTGTTTGTGTGTGTGTGTGCACGTGCGTGCCTGTGCATGTGTGTACTTGCGTGTGTTTGTGTGTGTAGATATGTATGTGTCTGTGTGTGTGTGTGCATGTGTGCGTGCATGTCTGTGTGTTTGTGTGTGTCTGGTTGTGTGTGCGTGTGTGTGTGTTTGTGTGTACGTGCGTGTGTGTGTGTGTCTGTGTTGTGGCTGTGTGTGTGTGTGTGTGTTGTGTGTGTGTGTGTGTGCGGTGTGTGTGTTGTGTGTGTGTGTGTGTGTGTGTGCGCGTGTGTGTTTGTGTGTGTGTGTGTGCACTCGCTGTGGAAAGCGCGTGTGTCTGACTATTGGCTCAAGGGATCGTGTGAGCGTGCTCACAGCATGCAACATCTACATTGGATTGGCAGGCAAATCACACGCAGCCGACTCTCTCCCTCTCTCTCTCCCTCCTCTCTGTCTCTCCCTCCCCCCTCTCTCTCTGCTCTCTCTCTCTCTCTCTCTGCTCTCTCCCTCCCTCTCCCTCCCTCCTCTCTCTCCCTCTCTCTCCCTCCTCCCTCCCTCTCCCTCTCTCTCCCTCTCTCTCTCTCTCTCTCTCCTCTCTCTCTCTCCTCCCTCCTCTCTCTCCCCTCTCTCCCTTCCTGCCACCCTCTCGCCTACTCTCCTCTTCGCTCTCCCTCTGACAGCTCACTCCACTGTCTCTTTCTAGCAACAACTTCCCTTTGATCTCTCCCTAAGAGTCAGTGGGACAGCTTAGAATCTCCTTCGGCCTGGGTGGAGCCCTGGACTCCTTGGGAGGCAGTCACCTGCGATACCAGGCATGGTCAACCTGCTTATCTAGCTAAGACAGATTTTGGTGACCAGCTGTGTGATACCGCTGGAAGATCAACTTTGCAGGATCAGCTTTCAGGAGCCACTTCAGTGATACCAGCTTGAGGAGACCAGCTGGGTGAGACCAGCCTGCTGATACCAGCTTGGGAAGACCAGCTTATAGGTACCAGCTTGGGAAGACCAGCTTATAGGTACCAGCCTGCTGATACCAGCGTGGGAAGACCAGCTTATAGGTACCAGCCTGCTGATACCAGCGTGGGAAGACCAGCTTATAGGTACCAGCCTGTTGATACCAGCTTGGGAAGACCAGCTTATAGGTACCAGCCTGCTGATACCAGCTTGAGAAGACCAGCTTATAGGTACCAGCCTGCTGATAGCAGCGTGGGAAGACCAGCTTATAGGTACCAGCCTGCTGATACCAGCTCGGGGAGACCAGCTTTCTGAGAGCAGAGGGAACGGATGTGTATCTGACTGGGTGTGGAGGACGAGAACAAGAGCAGTGAGTACAACTGAGTTTCTGCCTCTGTCGGACTGACACTACCATATGTTAACATGCTAACACACACACAAACATGTAAACACTCGCACTCAAGGAGTCTATTACTGAAGTACAGAAGGCTTTTATGCATTCAGGTCTTTTGTTTGCATTTATAGTTTTGTATGTTGTATGTGAAGCAGAAATGTTAATCAGGCATTTTCTACCCATGGACAAAACCATGAGGATGTCAGCCACTCAAAGTGTTGCTCTGTAGCCATGAGAGAGAAGTGCTAAAATCACCGGGAGAAACCGTGTGCGAGTGCAGAGTTTGTGCCCAGCTAGAAAAGTGTATCTTCAGCGTGAAAGACGGTAGAACCTCACCTGTTTATACCTGCTACCTGTGGAGGCCAGGTGATACGCACGTGTGTGTACTGCTACCTGTGGAGGCCAGGTGATGCGCACGTGTGTGTGCTGCTACCTGTGGAGGCCAGGTGATACGCACGTGTGTGTACTGCTACCTGTGGAGGCCAGGTGATGCGCACGTGTGTATACTGCTACCTGTGGAGGCCAGGTGATGCGCACGTGTGTGTACTGCTGCCTGTGGAGGCCAGGTGGTACGCACGTGTGTGTACTGCTACCTGTGGAAGCCAGGTGATACGCACGTGTGTACTGCTACCTGTGGAGGCCTGTGGAGGCCAGGTGATACGCACGTGTGTGTACTGCTACCTGTGGAGGCCAGGTGATACGCACGTGTGTGTACTGCTACCTGTGGAAGCCTGTGGAGGCCAGGTGATGCGCACGTGTGTGTGCTGCTACCTGTGGAGGCCAGGTGATACGCACGTGTGTGTGCTGCTACCTGTGGAGGCCAGGTGATACGCACGTGTGTGTACTGCTACCTGTGGAACCGGTGCATACGCAGTGTGTGTGTGCCCTGCTGAGAGGACCAGGTGAAGACGAAGTCTGTTTGCTGCTACCTGTGGAGGCCAGGTGATACGCACGTGTGCTGCTACCTGTGGAGGCCAGGTGATACGCACGTGTGTGTGTGCTCCCTGTGGAGGCCAGGTGGTACGCACGTGTGTGTACTGCTACCTGTGGAAGCCTGTGGAGGCCAGGTGGTACGCACGTGTGTGTGCTGCTCCCTGTGCTCCCTGTGCTCCCTGTGCGGAGTGTGTACTGCTCCCTGTGCTCCCTGTGCTCCCTGTGCTCCCTGTGCTCCCTGTGCTCCCTGTGCTCCCTGTGCTCCCTGTGCGGAGTGCTTTACGGCCGTGGACAGCTCATGCAGCAGAGGAATGCCTTAAAAAAAAAAATTAGTTCTTGGCACTTCATCACTCGGCTTTACGGAGGGGGGGGGGGTTTAGGGGGTGATTGCGCCCGGTGCGATCCGAGCAGAGAGGATCGGGCAGCGTCAGCCACCCGCCCCCCCCCCCCTCCCGCAGCCCTGAGCCCTGCCTGACGGTGTGAGAGGTGCAGCGCATGCAGCGCTGAATGGCAGGAGCTCCCTTTGTTCTGTCTTTGAGAGAGCGAGAGAGCGCCGTGTACGAGCTCCCAGAAACCCCCTCTGTGTCTGCGGGGGGGGGTGAGGGGGGGCAGGTGGGAGGAGAGCCTGCACGACTCAGGAAATGTGTCCAGGCGTCGCTTCAGCCATGTGAGAGTTTTACTGGCCAACATTTCCCTCCTTAACTGGTTTTTAGCTGCTTGTGCATCGTTGTGCAGCAAGGGCAAGTGCAGCACTTTGATTCTGAGTCTCGTGCTTGGCTTTGCGGTCAACGATGTTTGAGAAGGCGTTTCTGCTTGGGGTTTTTGTGGGGGTTGTTGGGAGGGTGTTGAGGGGGTGTTGGGGGGGGTCTTGTGGGGGTGTTGTGGAATCCATGTAAATGTGTTTATGGGCCAGTTCCTACTAAAGGTTTGAGCGTGTACAGCGTGCTTTAACTGAAAGTGTGTGTGGCTGTGTTTCCTGTGTTCTGTGTTTGTGTGCTGCTGATATAAAACTCCTTTGATTACAGTGAGCTGAACTGCCCAATGCTCCTCATATCAGTAAAAACAACTTATGGAAATTTCTGATATATCAATATTCCTCTTTGTTCCTGATGTCAGTGTTATTTACTCCTGATATCAGTGTTATTTACTCCTGATATTAGTGTTCATATTTGCTTGATATCAGTGTTCTTTACTCCTGATATCAGTGTTCATATTTGCTTGATATCAGTGTTCTTTACTCCTGATATCAGTGTTATTTACTCCTGATATCAGTGTTCATATTTGCTTGATATCAGTGTTCTTTACTCCTGATATGAGTGTTCTTTACTCCTGATATGAGTGCTCTTATTTGCTCCAGGTGTCACTGTTCTTATTTGCTTCTGATATCAGTCTCATTAGATGTAAGCAGTGAGGCTGTCCCCTGCTGGACGCCGTACGCTCAGTGACAGGGCTGTGAAATGAGGGCTCAGGAGATGAGTGGCGTCGCTGCTGTCCCCAGTTCACCCCGCTGTGGAGCGGGAGCGGGGGCGGGGGTGGGGGCGGGAGCGTCTCTCATCCCGCCGGGACGCGTGGCGGGGCCGAGCACCGCGGTCCCCAGGAGCCCGCCCGCCATTCCGCTGAGAAGAGGGAAGCGGTCTAACCCCCGGGCCGGGGGGGGGGGGCGGGCGGGGGGGGGGCAGCGGAGGCGATAATGGCGTTTCACACGGCAGCGCTGGCGACCGCGATTACAGACCCCGGGTTCAAGAGCTCTGAGTAATGAGAGCTCACCCCTCAAAGACAGGCTGCTAAGAGTGTGTGTGTGTGTGTGAGTGTGTGTGTGTGTCTGCGTGAGCGCGTCTGTGTGTGTCTGTGTGAGAGAGTGTGTGTGTGAGATTGTGTGTATGTGTGTGTGCATGTGTGTGTGCGTGTGTCTATGGGTGTGTGTGTGTGTGTGCGTGTGTCTGTGGGTGTGTGTGTGTGTGAGAGAGAGTGTGTCTGTGGGTGTGTGTGTGTGTGTGTGTGTAGGAGTGTGTGTGTCATTCAGTACCTCTTCCTCCAGCCACTTTCCTCGTATGTTGACAGGAGGTCAGCATATCTGTCAGTTTCCATTTGACGAGCGATAATTGTTATATTACCATATTTACGAGTGTCTCTTAATAACATACGGCAGGAGAAATTCTTGGGTTTTTGGCTGTCAGTCGGAATATAAATTAGCATAGAAATGCATTTGACACTACTGGCAAAGCCTGACTATCACTATACTGTTACTCCACACTCACACAAGACTATACTGTTACTCCACACTCACACAAGACTATACTGTTACTCCACACTCCACAAGACTATACTGTTACTCCACACTCACACAAGACTATACTGTTACTCCTCACTGACTGAGCAGTTCAGTGATTGATAGAGCGGTTCAGTGATTGATAGAGCGGTGCAGTGATTGATAGAGCGGTGCAGTGATTGATAGAGCAGTGCAGTGAGTGATAGAGCGTTGCAGTGAGTGATAGAGGGGTGCAGTGAGTGATAGAGCGGTTCAGTGAGTGATAGAGTGGTGCAGTGAGTGATAGAGCGGTGCAGTGATTGATAGAGCGTTGCAGTGATTGATAGAGCGTTGCAGTGAGTGATAGAGGGGTGCAGTGAGTGATAGAGCGGTTCAGTGAGTGATAGAGCGGTGCAGTGAGTGATAGAGCGGTGCAGTGAGTGATAGAGCGGTGCAGTGAGTGATAGAGCGGTGCAGTGATTGATAGAGTGGTGCAGTGAGTGATAGAGCGGTTCAGTGATTGATAGAGCGGTGCAGTGAGTGATAGAGCGGTGCAGTGAGTGATAGAGGGGTGCAGTGATTGATAGAGCGATGCAGTGAGTGATTGAGTGGTATGGGGATGACTTGCTTTCTGTGGGGTGGTCTGGCCTGCTGCCTGCTGCATGATGGGACAGTGTGTTTTCAGAGTGAGCGACTCCAGGCTGGGGGGAGGGGCGTGGGGCTTCGCACCTGTTCACACTGCGTCCGGCGTGCGCCCACTGGCTGCACTTCCTGCGTCCTCGGTGCTGGACACACGATCGCTGCTAGATTCCGGCAGCTCTTTCTTCTCCCTCGCTCTTTCCTCAGTCCTGCGTTCTGCTTCAGTCCCGCAGTCAAATCCTCCCCAGCATGCCTTGCGGCTTCCTTCTCAGGCACTGAGTTTGAGCGCGGCTGCAGTGGGGAGAGCTGGGGGCCAATGGGACCTTTCGCTCGCCCCCCTGCCCCCCCCCCTCGGGCGTAACGTCCTGCGTTTGGCTCTGCTGTCCTCGAGTGACTCCGTCTGAGGGGCCCGGCGCGCCCCCGCCGCTGATTTCCCAGCATGCACTGCCTGCGGAACTCCCAGCGCGCAGCTGTGTGTGGATCATTCTAAACGGCTCTGGCAGCTCAATTAAGCTCAGCCTCATCTAATATCGGCTCCCAGGCCCAGGGACCGGAGTCCCTAATAAGTCTGTGTGGCCTGAAATATTTGTCACTTTGAAGATGGCGTGTGCGTGTGTGCGTGCGTGCGTGCATTATGTGCTAGATAAAGCCTTACCCGTTTACCATGTAAGAACAAGGTCCATGCAAACGCGTGGTGGAATCGGGAGTGTGTTATTTAGACTCATGTGATCTGTGTAAACAGGGCAGGTGTAGCCAGGTGAATAGAAGGGCTGGGACGCTGAGGTGCGGAGCGTCTGCAGGAAAGCGGTTCCAATGACGTCACGTTTCACACGCTGCCGGGGTGAACCACGCTGTTATTTATGGAGCTTCGGCTGTGTGACTCCTGAGCCTGCAAATCATGAGCTAAGTGAGCGTGCTGGGGGGGGCGGAGACCACCTGAGGTGAACTTGACCTGGGAACCCCGTTTCCATGGTGACGTCCTCAGCCTGGTGAGGTCCGATTGAGCAGCGGAACTCTGCCGACAGGAAGCCGCAGCGCTCCTGCGTTAATTACGCTGCTCAAACGCGCGTTCTGCGCTCACGGCGTGCGGCTATCTGTGAGGTGGTCATGTCACCGGAGGGTTGCGGGTTTGAGTCTTGGATTGGGGCGCTGCCTTTGTACCCTTGTGGGGGGGTGAATAGCTGTGCTGATGGGTGCAGTGCAAGCTAAGCATTCCTCCTGGGACAACATTACCCCCCGCCCCAATCAAATCAATAATTCACATAATGCAATGTGTTCAAGCGGAAGAAAGGCATAGTTTGTTTACATGTACTCTTGCTCTCCTCTGTAATTAATTAAATCGCTCACATACAAGACGGAGTTTCGACCCACCAGGATTTTCGTCAGCGAATTTCTTCCTCCTTGATGAAATTCATCGTGCTGGAGTCTGGTGTGCCAGGATCTCTGCTCATTTCCTGTTGGGTTCGGAGCGGCAAAGCCGCCCACATTTCTGTGTTTTCCCAGCAAACAGCATCTCAGTGAAGATGGCAGCTCTGATGGAGGATGGGGCGACATAGCTCAGGAGGAAAGAGCGATTGTCTGGCAGTCGGAGGGTTGCTGGTTCAAACCCCGCCCTAGGCGTGTCGAAGTGTCCTTGAGCAAGACACCTAACCCCTAACTGCTCTGGCGAATGAGAGGCATCAATTGTAAAGCGCTTTGGATAAAAGCGCTATATAAATGCAGTCCATTTTACCATTTTGGAGGAGGCGATGCAATGCAAACTGGTCCTGCTGTATATACAGGGCTGGACGTATTATAGCTGTATGCTGTGGAAAGGACTCAGACTTTAATAAATAAATATTCGACAGTCCACATGTCCCCCCCCCCCCCCATGCTATGCTAGCTCCTACCGCTTCTGGGAGAAAATTAACTGTAATACCGAGGGGGGGGGGGGGGGCGGGGGTCAAATTCGTCACCCTCCTGCAGCGGGTTCCCTTGGCGGGATCTGATCCATGCCCACGCTGGCGCGTTTCCACCACGCCCCCTGGCGGGAAGCCGAGAGCCGCTCCAGATTTCTCAAGATTTGACCGTCCAGTCCAGCGCCCGGTGCTCTGCAGTGCGCTTTTAATTTATGGTGCATTTTTAATCTACGGTGCGTTTTCCATTGCTAATGTGTGACGTGGAGAGAATTCTACAAGCGTGACGTAGAAATGAGGTCCCGTGTTTCTCCCACTGGCCAGCCTGGTGTAAAGTAGCAGTAGAACGGATGTAACAGAAATGTAATAAGCGATCACAGCAAATAAAATGGGTTGAGCAGATTACAGCTGAGGCAATAAACTACCGGGAATAGTTGAAGTCCAAATGCAGGAAAGCATAGTGCAGGTGGTGCATCTGGAGCTCCAGGCGGCATCAAATTGGGGTTTCCTCCTGATATGGCTCCCCAGGTGTGGATGGGGGCGGGGGAGCGTTGATGGCAAATTCTCTCTGTGACATGTACTTGTATAACCCTGGCGCAGACACAGCCCTTCTCCACACAGCGGGATTACATCGCGGTATTGCTTCTGCTTCTGCCACGCGTGCAGACGGCTTCACATCCGCGAAGGCATCTTCAGACGGTATTATCTGTCCGTGCGGTGCTCACAGGATAAACGAGCGCTTCCTCTCCGGTGTCTCGAGCAATAACACCAAGGGATCCATAAACGGTGACCTTGCTCTCTCCTGACCGGCTGGATGTACATTACTGGGTCTGAACAGGGGATGGGGGGGGGGGGGGGCGGTTGGGTGTAGGTTACTGGAAATATTACCCAGCGTCCTTCACACTTGCACTGGGGTGCTTTTGTAATGGGGAGGATTTGGGTCTGATCTGAGGCTTAGAGGCCGTGCGGAAAGACTGCCCCCCCCCCCCGGGGCCCGTGTAATGGCATGGATCTCTAGAATGACAGAAAGCTCTTACCGGGGAACAGATATGTACAGTAACTCAATACACTTATTCCTGCAGGCAGTCTATATCGGTCAAAACCTGGTCCCCTTAAGGTTATGTACAACAACACACTTACACATGAGCCACAGTGGTGAGCTGGAGAAGATCGTTATGGGAAAGGAGTGGCAATCAGGTGCAACCAGGCAAGGCCAGCAGCCATCCCACAATGCAGCCTGCTCCTGTCGGACGGCTGAGGCTAAATCAGAGAGGGCTTGGTTAGCACTTAGTCTGACTAAATTGGTTCTGTAAGGGGTGTTGGTGGGCTGGTAGGGGGGTGACCTTCCCTACACCAGTGAAGTGATGGGGACACTGTGCTGTAGGAAACGCCATCCTTCAGATGACACATCAAACTGAGGTCCCAACTTGCTGTGGACAGCAGGGAACCCCCACCTGGTGAAGAGTAGGGGGTTCTCTGCTGTCCTGGCTAAATTCCCAACCTGTCTCTCTCAAACTGCCACCTAATCATCCCCCAGTTTCATTGGCTAAAAGTAGTTCTCTCCCTCTCAAACTTAGCTGATGTGTGGAGAGTGTCTGGCCAAAATGGCAGCCGTGCATCACCCAGGTGTGTGCTACACACTGGCGATGATGGAGGTGAAGCAGCAGCTGGTGCATTTTGTAGGTTGTCCACACTCTCCCGAATCGGTAGCGGGGTTTGCGCTGTGAACGTGGTTGCAGTTGTAGATGATTGGCCATTCCAAAGTGGGGTGGGAATGGGAATTGGAGAGGCTCATTCCCAATGTTGGGCACCAAATTTGTTTAAAAAATTAAACACCCTGGGCTGTGGCGAAGTTTGGGTGCCGTGCGCGGTGTAGCAGACCTCGGTACTGTGAGTGCCCGCTGGCGGAGGTGATGCCACCCCTCGCTGTGCCCTCGCTGCCCCAGGCTTGGCACCTTGGTCTTTAGCCCTGCTGCCATGCTGATGCCCGCGGGGGGCCTGCATCGCAAAGCCAGAGATTTAGCATCGTCTGGGACGAGCAAAACTCACGCAGTGAGTCATCGCTTTTGAACAAATGCTTTGGGGAATGTTTACCCAGATGCTGTCTTCATGGTCAGGTGCATTTAATTTTGGGGGTAGCGGGGGGTGGAGGGGTGGAATGATGAGAACAGACAGTTTATTATGCCTGCAAACCTGACCTTTGCCTTCGACAGGGTGAGGTGACATCATGTTCTTGTTCCTGCATCAGGCTTGTGTTTCTGCTGTACGATGCCCTGATGAGAACACACACACGCTGGCTTCCTGTTTCTCAGAGCCAAACTCAAAGGAACCGCCGGGGCTTTGAATGCATTTTTCTTCCTTTTTTGTCGGATGGTCAGAAACTGTTGAAAACCGGTTCAGAGGGTGTCGGTTGTTTGTGCTTGCATCCTGATTTTTCTCCCATGAACTGCCCCGTCCCGTTTGGAAGACCGGGAGGTCTCAGGTGGGGGGGGGGGGGGGTGGTTACTGATTTGGAAGAATCCAAATGATTAATTAGGGGGAAAGACAAGTGAAGTGGCTATCTTGGATGCATAGAAAGGGGACATGTAGATCTGGTTGAAATGCCATCTGATGTTATCTGGTTCAAGCAGAGTGCATTGTGGGTGCATCTGAGTTTCAGTTGGAGACGGCTGCTCGGGGGGGAGCGCAGGCAGACGCTTCCCTCAGACGCCGTCCTGCCGCTAATTAGCGTTAGCCGCGCGCACCGCCGCCCGTCCCTCTCAAGCTCCGTGCTAAAAATAGCAGCTCTGAGAGCCAGAATGTCTCAAAAAAACTTCATCAAGTTCTGAACCTTTCCATGAGGGACAGGAAGTCTCACTCTGTGCTGTGTCCAGCGGGATGCCAGCTGCAATCAGGTGCACGTACTCGCCAAAAATACACCTGTGAGGCCGGTTGTCTCCGGGCAGTGCGGGGTTGGTGAAGGGGCAGTGTGGCTGCTTGAGGTTCTTTTTTTTGTTTTTTTAAACCACGGCTCATTTTGTGCTTGAATATCTTGCGTGGTTTTGTGTGATCTTTACCCGCTTTGTTTGCTGTTGTTCTTTGTCACCCTCCTGTCACCTGATCCGTGTGAAACAGCGAGCGGCAGAATCGGCTGGCCGTGGAAACGAGCGCGGTCACCTCAGGCCAGCGTGCGTTCCCGCTCGTTAGCGAGCCCGATGGCGCCATTGGCCGCCCGCGCTAATGAGGAGCATCGGGGGGGGGGGGGGGGGTCACGCCCGACATCCGCGCGGGGTGGGGGGGGGTCCAAGCACACGGTCCGTGGTTAATCAGCTTTTTTGGGTAATCCTTCGCCGGCGTGGGTGTCCTGCTGATTACGCCCTCCTTGATCTGCGGCAGGGAGTCGCTCCTGAGGGCGAACGAGGCCTGCAGACTGCAGCTGAGTCTGGCCAATCACTGCTGGCTTCTCCTCTGAGCTGGCCAATCGCTGCTGGCTTCTCCTCTGAGCTGGCCAATCGCTGCTGGCTTCTCCTCTGAGCTGGCCAATCGCTGCTGGCTTCTCCTCTGAGCTGGCCAATCGCTGCTGGCTTCTCCTCTGAGCTGGCCAATCGCTGCTGGCTTCTCCTCTGAGCTGGCCAATCGCTGCTGGCTTCTCCTCTGTGCTTGCCAATCGCTGCTGGCTTCTCCTCTGAGCTGGCCAATCGCTGCTGGCTTCTCCTCTGGCTTGCCAATCCTGCTGGCTTCTCCTCTGAGCTGGCCAATCGCTGCTGGGCCCCGCTGGCTCACGCTGCGTGCTGAACCTCTGGCTCTGGCTGCCTGCGTGTTTCCTTGATAGTGGAACACGGTGCTGTGAACCAGCGTGTCTGAGATCGAGGAGAGGGGACAGAGTGGCGAAGAGAGGAGAAGTTTGCTCTGGTGAAAGGCAGTGAGGATGGTGACAGGGAAGAGAGGGACGGAGAGAAAAGGAGGAAGAAAGGAAGGATAGGGACAGACAGATAGGGTAGAGAGGGAGAAACTGTGTGGCAATTGTTGTTTTCTCAGCCTTCTTAGAATGACAGTAGAGTCCATTATTCTGAAACCCCCCCCCTCCTTGAGTGAAATGTCTGGTGGAAGCGTTTAAGGAATGGATTTAGGAAAAATACACACATAAAAGGAACTAATAAGCTTTGAAATGGAAAAATATTACATGATAAAAAGTAGTATTTGATCAATAGGACATTTTTTTTCCTCTCTTGTTTTGGGATTAAGCTTGGCTGAGCATAGTGAGCCCAGTGATGTCCATGAGTCAGAGACTTGATGCAGTCGTCAGATGTAAGGGATCTGCAGTGAAACATTGACCTGGAGAATATTGAGCTCATTAAATATTTCAAAACTTACTTTATCCCTGTACGTGTGCTGACTCAAAATAGGGGGACTTGACTCACTGAATTCTATTGTTGTAATAATAATAATAATGTCTGTTTTTAAAGCATTAACACATTAAATAAATTGAGACTTAGTCAGTGTTGCCTCATAGTCATTGTTCAATTTAAAAGTATGAACAAATAAAAATTGAATTAGTATGGAGGAAGAACTACAAATTTGCAATTAAATGTGTGTGTGTGTGTGTGAGAGAGAGAGAGAGAGAGAGAGAGTGTGATATATATGTATATATATATGGGGGAATGGTACAAATGAGAGGTTAGATGACCACAGACCCAGACTCCCTTATCATATAGGCTGAGTAAGACGCAGGAGTTCATACCAGCCCTGGGCTCCTTCATTATAATCTCTCAGTTCTCACGTGGTTTCCCTGTCCTGTGAACTCTCTCCCACCGCACACGCTGTCCCCTGCCGGGTGTGATATGTGTAATGCGCTGATTATCATATCATTCTTCAGCTGCTCGCCGCGGTGATTGAAGCCTCGTCGCGCGCACACACACAGCTGTTGCTAGGATATTGAGGAGTAAGGTACAACAGGTTTAAAAAAAGAGGGGGGGTGTCGGTGGTGGTGGTGGTTTGTGTGGGGAAGATTTTTGAACCTTTCGTTATCTCGGTTATCAGCGTTTAGGAGCGCTGTCCTCTCGCTGAACCGCTCCGTGACTCGCGGGAGAAGTTTCCCGGCTAATGAAGACGCTCTGAAGGCGCGCGCTACATCAGAGGAATCTCGCGACTGCGGCGCCCGGAGGTTTCGGCGCTTTGAGGATCGGCTGCCAGCGCGAGGCTGATAATCGGGCGCTCTCCGCAGACGCTAATTAAGGAGGAAGCAGGTGAATGAAAAGGGAGGCGGGCGGGCACGCGTAATATAAATTGCTTTTTAATTTTGATCATTTATTTATTTCACATTCACCTTTGTTAAAAATCTAGTCGGGTTTTTAAAATTAATTTTCCTTAATTCGAAGACTTTTTGATTCGGTCTTGAGGCGAGCTGATGTTTAAGCTGTATTTTTAGATAACGAGCCAATGACGTGATGACTAAAAGTAAGCATTATTTTATGTATCATACATAAATACATGTAAAATGTATCATATGTTGTGAAAACAAACTCTGCACAACGGGGGAAATTTACAGGACCTGTGGATACTGAAGACGGAGACTTGACAGAAATATGTCAGTCATAGCAACCTGCCCGTGATGCTTCTGAAGAGGTGAACATTGCAAATTGCACGTGTGAGAGAGAGAGAGAGAGAGAGAGAGAGTGTGTGTGTGTGTAGATGAGAAGGAAAGAGAGATGTGTTTTCAGCCAGTGCGTTTGAGAGAAAGGTGTTTTTGTGAGTGTGTGTGTGTGTGTGTGTGTGTGTGTGTGTAGATGAGAAGGAAAGAGAGATGTGTTTTCAGCCAGTGCGTTTGAGAGAGAGGTGTTTTTGTGAGTGTGTGTGTGTGTGTGTGTGTGTGCGTGAGCCCGCGCTTGCATGGGAGTAGTAAAGTCAAGGTTATAATAAATGAAAACAGAAAATAAAATGGAAAGTAGACAGGGAAGAAAAAACATTCATGAACTGAAATGAAATCAAAAAATTAACCTGTCCAAGAAACTACAAATAAAATATAACTAGAATATCTGCCTCTAAAGCTAACAGAAATAAAATTTCACGCATATGCACAAAAGTAGAAAAAAATTCTAGTTTTGGGGCCACAAGATGGCGGTATGCTCTTAGCTGGAGCTCTGGAGTTGTATTTTTTGGGGGGGGGGGGGGGGATTAGCAATCAAACATCGTTAGCTATCATGGTGAAGGCCTGCATGACCAAGCTTGGTGTCAGGTGACGGAGACAGAGTGCAGTCTGGGATTGATCTGAGCACATTCCTGACCACATGTTGCTACACCTTTAAATTTGAGTCACCAAATGTTTTCGTTAGGTACACGTTCATTGATTTTTAGAAGCTTTTAGCCTACAGCTGAATTTAAAATGATTCCACTCTCTTTTTGTTCAGGCAAAAGGTGCGGAGGTGATTCTTTATTGAAGAAAACATTCTCCCCTTGATGCTGAAACTAAAAATCAATAATAAAAATCTAAGTGGGGAAAAATAAATAAATAAAGATGGCCATGTATCTCCAAAAGTAAAAACTAATGAAAAACTCTTAGAGGACTTGACACTAAACTGAAACTAAATTGAACTGAGTAGTGAAATTTGAAAATACTGTAGACATAAGACAGAATAGCATGCATAGCGTGTGCGGTGTGTGCAGCGTGTGTGGAATGTGCAGCGTGTGTGTGCGGTGTGTGTAGCGTACGCGGTGTAGGTAGCATTGTGTGCAGCGTGTGTGTGGCGTGTGCAGCGTGTGTGTAGCAGTGTGTGTGGCGTGTGAGTAGCGTGTATGTGGCGTGTGAGTAGCGTGTATGTGGTGTGTGAGTAGCGTGTATGTGGGGTGTGTGTAGCGTGAGCTGGTGTGGTAGCGTGTATGTGGTGTGTGAGTAGCGTGTATGTGGTGTGTGTAGCAGTGGTGTGTGGTGCGTGTAGCGTGTATGTGGCGTGTATTTGGCGTGTGAGTAGTGTGTATGTGGTGTGTGAGTGGCGTGTATGGGGTGTGTGAGTAGCGTGTATGTGGTGTGTGTAGTGTGTCCAGCATGTAGCTTTCCCCCAGAATGTGAAACGCTGCCCAGATGAGCTCCCGGGAGGGAGCTGGGGAGTGACCTGGGGGACTGGCTCGGGGAAGGAGGCATTTCAGGACATGAGCGAGATTGGAAGTGATGGACAGGCGCTGTGAGAATCTGAGCGATGGCGAGGGACAGGGCGTGGCGCTGTGAGGGTCTGAGGGAGGTGGTGAGGGACAGGGCGTGGCGCTGTGAGGGTCTGAGGGAGGTGGTGAGGGACAGGGCGTGGCGCTGTGAGGGTCTGAGGGAGGTGGTGAGGGACAGGGCGTGGCGCTGTAGGGTCTGAGGGAGGCTGGGTGAGGGACAGGGCGTGGCGCTGGAGGTCTGAGGGAGGTGGTGAGGGACAGGGCGTGGGCGCTGTGAGGGTCTGAGGGAGGTGGTGAGGGACAGGGCGTGGCGCTGTGATCTGAGGGAGGTGGTGAGGGACAGGGCGTGGCGCTGTGATCTGAGGGAGGTGGTGAGGGACAGGGCGTGGCGCTGTGAGGGTCTGAGGGAGGTGGTGAGGGACAGGGCGTGGCGCTGTGAGGGTCTGAGGGAGGTGGTGAGGGACAGGGCGTGGCGCTGTGAGGGTCTGAGGGAGGTGGTGAGGGACAGGGCGTGGCGCTGTGGGTCTGAGGGAGGTGGTGAGGGCAGGGCGTGGCGCTGTGAGGGTCTGAGGGAGGTGGTGAGGGACAGGGCGTGGCGCTGTGATCTGAGGGAGGTGGTGAGGGGCAGGGCGTGGCGCTGTGAGGGTCTGAAGGAGGTGGTGAGGGGCAGGGCGTGGCGCTGTGAGGGTCTGAGGGAGGTGGTGAGGGACAGGGCGTGGCGCTGTGAGGGTCTGAGGGAGGTGGTGAGGGGCAGGGTGTGGCGCTGCGATGGGTCGAGGTAGCTGTGTGTTGAGTGGGCCAGGGGCCTGCGTTGCATGTTGGAGGGTATGAGAAGGTGGTGAGGCAGGCTGGTCGTTTAGTGATTGAGAGGGGTGAGGGACAGGGCGTGGCGCTGTGAGGGTCTGAGGGAGGTGGTGAGGGGCAGGGCGTGGCGCTGTGAGGGTCTGAGGGAGGTGGTGAGGGACAGGGCGTGGCGCTGTGATCTGAGGGAGGTGGTGAGGGGCAGGGCGTGGCGCTGTGATCTGAGGGAGGTGGTGAGGGACAGGGCGTGGCGCTGTGATCTGAGGGAGGTGGTGAGGGGCAGGGCGTGGCGCTGCGATTCGTCTTCCTTCCCTTACCCGCTAGCCGAGTCGGGCTAGCCTCTGTGCTGATTTATTTCTGAAAGCCTTTCGTTTCATTATTTCCCCCCCCCCCCTTCTTGGCCCAAAAAAAGAGAAGTTGTATATAAATCCTTGTTCTGTTGTCATTAGCCTTGGGGGGGGGTATAAAATGGCTGGTGTTGTGCCGACCTGTCTGTAATTTACGTGACTAATCGAGCAAATAAGGACCGGAGACCTGAGAAAGTTCCAGGGTTGTTTGTAATCGGTTCTGAAATTGGACAGGAGCTTTTCAGCTGCGTGAGTCAGACCGGCGGGTCATTTCGGCTGAAATTTACACCTGGAAATTGGGCCGTCAGTGTTTGAGAGCTCTGCAGTAAACACGCTCTGCTCCTGAAGCGTCGGTTGGTGGTCTGTGGTGAAGCAGTGGTGAGTCACCTTTAGTATTCCATTGTTTTCACTTAAGCCAATCAAAAAGGCGAGAGTGGCTGCGATGGCCCAGAGAAACAGTGCCTCTTGGCCACAATGAGCTCTTCACTATGAAGGCCACAGTTCATCATTGGTAGCCACTGGAGATCATAAAGACAAATAGGATGCCATAGATGAGCATAGTTGACCGCACATTACTACAAAGGCCACTTATGATGTAAAACTGTCGCTGACCATAATTGAAAGGCGTGAAAGGTTTTATTCCCACGGAAGTTTCTGGACCTTACAGAGACAGCAGGTTTCCTGGGATGAGCGCACTGCCTCGGGGGGTTCTGTGTGTGTCGGGAGGTTCTGTGTGTGTCGGGAGGTTCTGTGTGTGTCGGGGGGTTCTGTGTGTGTCGGGGGGTTCTGTGTGTGTCGGGAGGTTCTGTGTGTGTCGGGAGGTTGTGTGTGTGTCGGGGGGTTCTGTGTGTGTCGGGGGTTCTGTGTGGTGTCGGGGGGTTCTGTGTCTGTCGGGGGGTTCTGAGGGGTTCTGAGATGTACGGTGCTGTTGTGGATCTGCGTCAGCCTCGTCGGGTTCTTCTGCGTCGGGGAGGCATAGATCCTCTTGATTAAATCATTAAGAACTCGTTAAGAAGTCATTAGGAGTCATTAATGCAGTGATATGCGGCCTCTCCCCGCTGTGTACACAGCCAGCGCACAGGCCCAGGGGAGAATCCCTTAATCACGCCGTTTGGGCCGTTTGGGCCGCTGGTCCCCCCCGTCCCCCCCCGTCCCCCCCCGGCCCCCCCGGCCCCCCCCCGGCCCCCCCGGCCCCCCCCGGCTCCCCGGTCCCCCGCGGGGGCTCGCCTCGTGACGGGCTGCGCAGACCGCTCGCGGGTTTTTTTCCCTCCGCTCCGCGCCGCGCTGAATCGCTCCCGGACGCTCCATCTGTTTCCGGCTGTTTTTCACGGGCCGCTTGAAGCCGTGTACTTTGCTGAGGGGGCAAAGGATTAGAAGGAAGCAGCAATAGAGAAAGAGAAATGGCTGTGAAGTGGTTCAGTAGCGGTTAAGCAAAGAGAGAAAGCAACACTGAGCAGAGAGCGTCTCCCTCCCAGGGAGAGAGAGAGGGAGAGAGAGAGAGCGCACCCATGCCAACATGAAATCAAATAAACGACCATCTTCACCCTTCCTCCTCACGGGCTCCAGGCAAAAACAATAAAATGAAACAACAAGCTTAAATAACAAAGACAGAAGAAAGTAAAACGGCGTGACCACTCTCCCGCGCGCCGCCCGTAGCTGACCCGCCGTCCCGGCCGGCTCCAGCTCCTCCAGCATCCCAGCTGAGGACTACTTTCTTTTTCCTTCCTTCTCCGAACAAAACTCCAAAAATCAAACGAAATGAAAATCATAAACGCACTCTCGGTCTTAGCCCCCGGTCCCGAACTGTGGAGAGCAGCACACCTTTAAGCACCTGGGCTGATTAGCTAACGCAGCCCAGGTGCGTGTGCTCTCTCCACCGGCCGGCGCAGCCGAGACCAGCCTGCCTCTCCGGCGGACCGAATGGTGCTCGTACATAACTGCGGATGAGGCGTAAGACCCGCGCGCTCAGGGCCCGCTGGGCTGGAGGCAGAGTGCCAGACTGCAGACATATCCCTGCTGGAGGATGGCTGCAGATGTGAGGGAAATGCCAGATGTAGTTCTGGATCTTTCTGTGCCCTGTGCCCCTGACCCCATGTCCCTTCAGTACTCCATCATTACAATGTGAGCTCTGTGCTGAATGTTTGCTGTGCGGTGGGAGCTCTGTGCTGAATGTTTGCTGTGCGGTCGGAGCTCTGTGCTGAATGTTTGCTGTGCAGTCGGAGCTCTGTGCTGAATGTTTGCTGTGTGGTGGGAGCTCGGTGCTGAATGTTTGCTGTGCAGTCAGAGCTCTGTGCTGAATGTTTGCTGTGCAGTCGGAGCTCTGTGCTGAATGTTTGCTGTGCAGTCAGAGCTCTGTGCTGAATGTTTGCTGTGCAGTCGGAGCTCTGTGCTGAATGTTTGCTGTGTGGTGGGAGCTCGGTGCTGAATGTTTGCTGTGCAGTCGGAGCTCTGTGCTGAATGTTTGCTGTGTGGTGGGAGCTCTGTGCTGAATGTTTGCTGTGCGGTGGGAGCTCTGTGCTGAATGTTTGCTGTGCGGTCGGAGCTCTGTGCTGAATGTTTGCTGTGCGGTCGGAGCTCGGTGCTGAATGTTTGCTGTGTGGTGGGAGCTCTGTGCTGAATGTTTGCTGTGCCGTTGGAGCTCTGTGCTGAATGTTTGCTGTGCGATCGGAGCTCTGTGCTGAATGTTTGCTGTGCAGTCGGAGCTCTGTGCTGAATGTTTGCTGTGCGGTGGGAGCTCTGTGCTGAATGTTTGCTGTGCGGTCGGAGCTCTGTGCTGAATGTTTGCTGTGCAGTCGGAGCTCTGTGCTGAATGTTTGCTGTGCAGTCGGAGCTCTGTGCTGAATGTTTGCTGTGCAGTCGGAGCTCTGTGCTGAATGTTTGCTGTGCTGTCGAAGCTCTGTGCTGAATGTTTGCTGTGCGGTGGGAGCTCTGTGCTGAATGTTTGCTGTGCGGTGGGAGCTCTGTGCTGAATGTTTGCTGTGCGGTTGGAGCTCTGTGCTGAATGTTTGCTGTGCGGTGGGAGCTCTGTGCTGAATGTTTGCTGTGCGGTGGGAGCTCTGTGCTGAATGTTTGCTGTGCGGTGGGAGCTCTGTGCTGAATGTTTGCTGTGCGGTCGGAGCTCTGTGCTGAATGTTTGCTGTGCTGTCGGAGCTCTGTGCTGAATGTTTGCTGTGCAGTGGGAGCTCTGTGCTGAATGTTTGCTGTGATCTGTTAGAGCTGAACTAACACTGGACATTTTACTGTGTACAAACTTTCATAAACACTCCGCCCCCCCACTGCTGCTGTTGAGTGCACAGATCAACGCTCAGCATGGAGGCTGCCTGTAGCAGCAGGTAATATCCAATGAGCGCAGGGGTCAAAGGGCGCCAGCGCTGCGAGATGTGATTTTAGATGTTTGTGACGGGGTCAGGTGGCAGTTTGAGTGTCGTGAGGGGGAGACGGGAGATGCACGTAAATAAAATGGCCCCCAGGCGTGGCAGGCTCGGGAGCGGAAGCTCATTTCGGCTCGACGCGCTCCGCGGCAGCAGGTGGCGGTCAGAATCTGGCCCTGAGGAAGAGCCCCCCCCCCCCCCCCAACAGGTCAGCTGGCAGGAGGAGCGGGAGGAGCAGGAAAACCCGGCTGACAGAAAGATCTAGAAGGCTGAGAAAAGTTTGAAGAAGGGAAGGGCGTGGACATGAAGAGATGAGACAGCTCCTGGGAGGGAGGGAGGGAGAGAGAGGGAGGCATTTGAGGACATGAGATAAAAAATGATTGACGTGCACACTTGTGATGTTAATAAGACAGGTAAGAGGCAGGGGAGGACGCTGCAACTTGTGTGCACAGTGGTGCTTCACAGTAGTGCTTCACTGTAGTGTGTGGTGTGTGTGTGTATACGTGTGTATACGTGTGTATACGTGTGTATACGTGTGTATACGTGTGTGCGTGCGTGTGTGTGTGTGTGCGTGCGTGTGTTTCTTAGTATCTTTGAAGGGTATACATGTAGCTCTCAATTTTCCAACTACAAATTATGACAATCTGTGTTTGGTTTTAATTTGATGAATGCTTTTTAAAGCTGTAATCAGGAGCAGTTTAAGTGTAATCTTGAACAGGGAGCTCTGTCAGCTAAATGAAGTTGTGTTTGAAGTGTTTTGGGAGCGAAATTGTCTTAATTGACACTTAAGGAAAGGTTAATGTCATGTGTCCTGGAGACGGGCTTGATTTGGAGGCTCGTAGGGGAACAGGGGGCTCATATTTCCCGCTCAGGGTGGAATTTCTCATGCTGACGTCCTGCAGAAATCCTGAGTGCCCAGCACTTTTACCAGAGAGGAATTTAGTCATGGCTTAAGTTTCTGATCGTGAGTTCCACCTTAATGAGTTTGAGGTTTATCTACGTTTTCTTTCGCATGATGTAATTATAATTATGATGACAGTGAACGGTTATGGTTCATAAGGTCACAATTGTAGTTTTACATGCGTGTGGTTTTATATTTGTCCATAACTTTGATGTGTTAAATGAGGTTTTTGTAGTTACAGAAGTGGAGGGAACGTCAGGTATGCTGTTCTGAGCTGGATCTTGGTAGGCCTCAGTGTCTGTCGTGGTGAAAGCCTGTATTTGGCACACACTGACATGCGGTAAAACCGAACCATGAATCCCTGCTGCTGGAACGGAGAGAAGAGGAGGCAGGACTGTAATGGGGGGGGGGTCCTCAGTCTCAGTGTTCCCTGCGCAGCAAAGCAGCTGCTTGTTCTCTGCCTGCCCCTCCCCTCCTAGCGCACACACACACACACACGTGTGCACGCACAGCATGCATATACACACACAGAGACACGCACACACAGACGAATGAGCGAAGAGGTGTGACTGTAGACAGGAACCAGTAAAACGAAACCAATTACATTTACATTTCAGGCATTCAGCTGCTAGCCGTATCCCGAGTGAGCTGCTAGGAGAGGAAGCCAGTGTGTGTGTATGTGTGGGGGGGGGGGGGGCGGGAGACGGACAGACAGGAAGAGTGTGGGCAGGAAGCCTGAGAGTGAGGTCGCAGGTCAGGGTCACCCTTTGGAGGAGGGGGGGAGGTTCTTGCCATGTATCCACGGAAACCATATTGATGTACAGTCATGTGACCATGTGTTCATTTATTTTTCTATATTTTTTGTTTGTTGAGGTTTGAGTTTTTGTGTTGTCAGGGAAGCATTTCACAAAAATCTGTTTTTAACAGCCGCATGTAAGGAGACCATCTGTCTGCTTCCTGGACCCTTCTCTCCTCTGCTTCGCTCCACTCTTCCTCTGCTTCGCTCCACTCTTCCTCTGCTTCGCTCCAGTCTTCCTCTGCTTCACTCCACTCTTCCTCTGCTCTTCCTCTGCTTCGCTCCACTCTTCCTCTGCTTCGCTCCAGTCCTCGCTGTCCCCTTGTCCCCAGTGCAGAGCACGACTTGCGTTCAGATGTTTGTGGTGTTTGCCAGGCAGCGGGCTCTGCTTGTGAAGCGTCGCGCTGAGAGGCGCTAGCTGGCGGAGCTAACCCTCGGGAGGGTTCTCCACACAGGCTCCGTAACCATGGGAACGGAGGTGTGCGCTGACGGCTAAGGTGAGACGTGAGTCAGGTGACCTGTGACCTCAGCGTGCTGAAACGGTCCGTTCTGCCCTTGGACTGCCAGGCTGAGCCGTGACTCACTTCGTCATTATTGTCTCTTCTGCGGGGCAATATTTCAACGTGAAGATGCCAGAAATATACATTTTTATGTGACAAATTAATAACATAATGGCTGTGTGGTAGTGGATGGAATTTAAATGGAGAGGAGGTGACGTGGGCCCGGTGCTGAGATCCAGCAGGCCATCTCTGTCTGCTCCATACTGATAACACCGTCCGTAAAAAACAGCCACTTCACAGTTTATTTGCTAATTTAAAACAAACAGAGGATGCTTCCACAGCCCCAGAGATATTCATCAGAACTTTACGGGAGAGTTTATTTGCTGTTGCGCTTCCTGAAGGCCGATTGAAATATGCCTTCACTACCAGCCAGAACTGATCCTGTAGGGTTTTTAGCAGTCTGTGAGTGGCACAGCACGGTGTGGCTTGTAAAGGCGTACGGACACACAGACACACAGACTCACAGACTCACGGACTCACGGACTCACGGACTCACGGACTCACGGACTCACGGACTCACGGACTCACGGACTCACGGACTCACGGACTCACGGACTCACAGACACACAGACTCACGGACACGTGGACATCTCGCGAGGCCAAGTGGACGCCAGGTCATGCTTTGGGGACCAGCTGTCACAGGGCGGGTCTGAGGGGGCGGGTCAGTCAGGCGACACGCGGCGGGTCAGTCAGGTGACATGCGGCGGGTCTGAGGGGGCGGGTCAGTCAGGTGACACAGAGCAGCGGGTCAGTCAGGTGACACAGAGCAGCCTCGCGGTTATTCCGCGCGGTGAGCGGCAGGAAGTCGTGGCGAGGGTCTGCCGATGAACAGATTGTGTTGATGACACTTTGGCTCTTTGGCCTGGTGGAGCTGGGCATCGGAGAGACTGGGGTAGACATGGAGCGTGTGAGCACTTATTAATATGCATGTGTGTGGAAACACACCAACGCAGCCAGCAGGAGGAAGGAGTGTGTGTGTGTGTGTGTGTGTGTGTGTGTGTGTGTGTGTTTGTGTGGGTGGGTGGGTGGTGTTGTGTTTGTGTTTGCTGTGGGGGTGTTTTTTGTTGGGGGGGGGGGATGTGTAAGACTCAGTGTTGTCGTTTCCTGCTGAACGCCAACAGTTTTTTGTCTCGCCATACACTCACATTTCCCTTCCAGGTCTAACAGGAATGCCACTCTCTTCCTGTGCTCCGCCTTGGCTGACGCGCCTTCCTGCCCAGGGGATCGTTATCGAGCAGCGCATGTGTCTGTGGTGGGCGCGTTGGCTGAGCAGCGGCAGCGTTGGCTGAGCGGCGGCATGCTGGCTGATTTTGTTTCATCTGTGATCTGTAGCCCTCAGACAAACCCACACCCCCTGCTGTGAGCATCCTCATCATGGTTTCTCACTCTCTCTCTCTCCGCTGTTTCTCCCTCTCCCTTTCCCCTCTTTCCTTCTCCGTCACTCTCTCCCTCTGTCTTCCCCCCTCTCTTCTCCTTCTCTGTCCTCCTCTCTCTCTCCTCCCCATCTCTCATCCTCTCTCTTCCCTCTCCCTCACCCTCTTGCTCTTTCTCCCTCCCTCTCTCCTCGGGTTTCAGGACTCTACTTTTCTGTGACGCTGCCCTGGTTTTAATCATGTCGTTGGTGCCAGGGGAGGAGGAGTGTAGGCAGATCGTTGTTTCTTGTGAGGAATGCGTGGGTTGCAGTTGAGATGAGTGTTGAGTTGGTGCGGTCAGTGAGGAGAGGGGTGTAGTGCAGGATGCGTTGGGTTGCAGTTGAGGATGAGTTGGGTTGTAGTTGAGGATGCGTTGGGTTGCAGTTGAGGATGAGTTGGGTTGTAGTTGAGGATGCGTTGGGTTGCAGTTGAGGATGAGTTGGGTTGCTGGGTATCTTGTGTAGATCACAGTGCAGCGTGCAGTAACTGCTGCACTAATATTATTCTCTGTTCCATCCGTTAGTTTGCCTGGAATGCCCCATTGAGATCCACGTATCTTTCACAAGGAGAACCTGACATAAAACTGAGTTATAAAGACAGGCAGCAGTCAAAATGGCATTGACATACGAGGATGGGACGGCTGCGCAAACAGGAGTAATTAACAGCAGGGAATAAAACCCGCAGCACCCTTCAGTCACTGTGCTGAATGATGCTGGAATTAATGTGTCAAATCCGAGCTAAGTTGCTTCTTGGCATTCCAGCTGAACAGAGAGCTGAGGTGAGATGTGAGCACTTTAAAGTATTGCCTTACAAATGAATACCAGTGGGTGTTTCTACTTTTAATTGAGCTGTAAGATCATTACATTACAGGCATTTAGCAGACACTCTTATCCAAAGCGACTTACACAACTTTTTACATAGCATTTACCTCACGTCCATTTATACAGCTGGATATATACTGAAGCAATGCAGGTGTAAGTATCTTGCTCAAGGGTACAATGGCAGTGTCCTACCAGGGAATCAAACCTATGACCTTCAGGTTAAAAGCCCAGTTCCTCACCCATCATGCTACACTGGCGCCCAGTCTGCCGTGTAGATCACGGATATGTGATTAGAATGCTCTTACCTGAAAATTCTAATGCTGATGTCACAGTCACTGCGGGTAACTAAGAGCAACGGAGTTCTAGAACACTGACTTAGTTTGTTGGAAAAAACATTCCAAAAAAAACCTCCTCTTCAAAGGATTAAGGATGTTATTGCATTCCAGACAGTGATGGATAAACAATGAACACCCCTAATCAGATGTAGTCTTCTATGAAAAACTGTCCCGTATAAAGTGTGTAACATAGCTGAGGATGCATGCCTGTAAATTGTGTTTAAAACGGGTACAGAAAAGAGTGGCTACAATGAGTCTCTCCTTGGTCTCTGAATGAACACAAATTGTATTTCTAATATAGAAGCCTAAATTAATTCTCAACTTTTTAATTAGTTTTTCAGCAGTGGATTTTAGAACTAAAGCTTTTCATCAGGCAAGACTCCCTAGGTGTTCATAACAAGGCGCTCTTTCCATTCAATTACCATCACAAGCGTTAATTTTCAGAAATTGCGTAACCGGGCCTTGAGAACAGTGGGCATTTGGCTTCGCCTGCATTGAGGACCTGAAGTTCAATGAGTCCAGACTGAGCAGAATTCAAAGCCTGCTGGAGCCCCTGGTGAGTACAAGGATAGGTACACAGCAGTAAAGAATGGGGTCCATCCACACATGAAAAACTTCAAAGCTTGAGCAAGTTTGTTGGCATAAATGGTCATTAATACTGGACCCAGGATGGAGCCTTGAGGGACCTCTTTCATGATTTAGAAGAAGGTCCACCTATGTCCATCTGCACCTGCACATTGAGTTCTGTTAGGAAGAAAATTGAAAGATTGATTGTGTGCCACAGACCCAAAGCCAATTTTCTTAATTGCGTAGGTCAGGGCCAGGGTTTGAGTTGTGAGGGAATCAGTGTGGGGGAGAACTGACTGTCAGCAGTGATCGTGGGTCAGCAGACATATGAATAACAAACGGCGCAAGAATAATTGCATCACATCCCCATCACATCAACATCACATCCCCATCACATCAACATCACGTCCCCATCACATCAACATCACATCCCCATCACATCCCCATCACATCCCCATCACATCAACATCACATCCCCATCACATCAACATCACATCCCCATCACATCCCCATCACATCAACATCACATCCCCATCACATCAACATCACATCCCCATCACATCAACATCACATCCCCATCACATCAACATCACATCCATTGTCTGTTCAGGTCCCGTCGTTTCCGTAGCCTTGAAGCCCTGGTGAATGCACCGCTCTTGAGGACAGGCCTGCATCGCCAGGCTCTTGCGGTCGTGTGCTGCCGTGTGCATTCAGAGCAGAACGGGCTGCCAGAGGAATGCGGATGTTTTCGTCTCTTATACGCTGCGCTGCTGTTACTCACCGTTTCAAGGGCCAATTCGTGGCTTTTTTCTTCTTTTTCTTCTCTGCCATTGTCCTCATTGGAAAGTCACAGAAGCCGTCTTTATAACCTGTTTCAGGTCCTCCCTGTGTCTAAGCCTACTCCTGGAGCTCAGCCTGTGTCTAAGCCTGCTCCAGGGCCTTCCTGTGTCTAAGCCTGCTCCAGGTCCCTGTGTCTTAGCCTACCAGCTCTGTTCTAGCCTGCTCCTGAGCTCGTCTGTTTAACCTGCTCCTGAGCTCAGCCTGTGTCTAACCTGCTCCTGAGCTCAGTCTGTGTCTAGCTACTCAGGGCTCCTGTGTCTAAGCCTGCTCCAGTCTCCTGTGTCTAAGCATGCTCTGAGCTCGTCTGTGTCATAAGCTGCTCTGGAGCTCAGTCTGTGTCTAAGCCTGCTCCTGGAGCTCAGTCTGTGTCTAAGCCTGCTCCTGGAGCTCAGCCTGTGTCTAAGCCTGCTCCTGGAGCTCAGTCTGTGTCTAAGCCTACTCCAGGGCCTCCTGTGTCTAAGCCTGCTCCAGGTCCTCCCTGTGTCTAAGCCTGCTCCTGGAGCTCAGTCTGTGTCTAAGCCTACTCCAGGGCCTCCTGTGTCTAAGCCTACTCCTGGAGCTCAGCCTGTGTCTAAGCCTGCTCCTGGAGCTCAGCCTGTGCCTAAGCCTGCTCCTGGAGCTCAGCCTGTGTCTAAGCCTACTCCTGGAGCTCAGCCTGTGTCTAAGCCTACTCCTGGAGCTCAGCCTGTGTCTAAGCCTACTCCTGGTGCTCAGCCTGTGTCTAAGCCTGCTCCTGGAGCTCAGCCTGTGTCTAAGCCTACTCCTGGAGCTCAGCCTGTGTCTAAGCCTGCTCCTGGAGCTCAGCCTGTGTCTAAGCCTGCTCCAGGGCCTCCCTGTGTCTAAGCCTGCTCCAGGGCCTCCTGTGTCTTAGCCTGCTCCAGGGTGAGCGATGGATGTCTTTGCTGTTTAACTTTTGTATGAGTTACTTTCCTCACTTCTGACAAATTTACATTACTGTCAGCCTCTGTCAGGGCAGCAGGTTGATAAATCACTGCTGTTGTTTGCGATTGTTGTTTGATTAAGAGGACGAGCGTTCTTCAGCACAGCCTGGCACTTGGACGGCAGTGTCTTTTTGCGTCTTTAGTAATTTGCATATCAGCATTCCGTTTTACGGTTCACTTTATTTTCAAGGTTATTTTGTTTTCACATGAAGGTATTTGTCTACGGTGACCTGTCAAGCATTCAGCTTCTGAGTGTGAAGAGAGGAAGAGGATGGTGCCACTCAAAGCGAGCAGCTCCGGCAGTAACCACAGTACACCACTAGATGTCAGCAAAGTGCCTTTATGGAATGCACTGGCTCTGTCTGCATTGATGGTGTTCTGCGTTGTTACGAATGATCCTCATTGCACCCTGCCTCTCTCCCCTCAAGGGGGAAGGAGGTGCTCACTGCTCAGGGTTTCCTCTCTCCTATAAGAGGGGGAAGGAGGTGCTCAGTGTTTCCTCTCTCCTATAAGAGGGGGAAGGAGGTGCTCAGTGCTTTTACTCCCTTTTTTGCAAATTGTTTTTTTTGATGATTTTTGTGTGCACTTTGATAGGCTGTCACCGTGTGAAAGTGGAGTTTTTGTGGGACTAGGCCAATCCTTTTTTCTGACTATTTGTAGATCATCCCTTGACCAGTAAGGGGTTATGGCATGCCTGTGAGATTGGCTGCTCAGATGCGACCCAACAAATGAGAACCATTCTGCCAATTACAGGAGATTAGACGAACCTCTGCCTGCTCAAATCCTTAAATCCCTGCCTTTCGTTCCGCTCTGCCTGCCGAACGTAAATCAGCTGGATATGTGTGCAGAATTTTAATAAATAGAAGGTGTAACACCCCAGGAGTCTGTGGCTCTTTATCACAAATGCAGAGATAGTGTCAGCAAGTGGAGCGGAGGTCCGTCTGACCTGAGGCTCGCCCAGGGACTGTGGCTCAAGTGCCGCTTTTTCGCCTGTCAGGGTTTCTGAGAGATTCCTGGAGTACGCTCCTCTGCTTCCAGACCGTGACGCTTCACTAGGCCACCGCTGAGGAGACCGTTCAGTTCAGCAGATCATTACTGCTCTAAGGTCCTCTTACAGATCCTCACACATCTGATACTGTGTGTGTGTGTGTGCGCGTGTGTGTGTGTGTGAATGTGCGAGTGTGGCGTGGTGGTGTGTGGTGAGGGGTGAATGTGCGTGTGTGTGTGTGTGTGCGTGTGCGAGTTTTTGTGTGTGCCTGTTATGAGTGAAGGTAAATTGCTGTGAAGTGGATGCTTCTGTTATGGTGATGCAGTATGTGTCTAAGAAGTTGTGTTTAAATTGCTGGTTGTCTACGTGAGA
Organism: Anguilla rostrata; assembly: GCF_018555375.3. Classification (NCBI taxonomy): domain Eukaryota; kingdom Metazoa; phylum Chordata; class Actinopteri; order Anguilliformes; family Anguillidae; genus Anguilla; species Anguilla rostrata. The sequence continues at coordinate 29,596,184 of NC_057949.1, forward strand.
TGAATTGCTGGGTGTGCAAACGTGCGTGTGCGTGTGTGTGTGTGTGTGTGTGCGTGCGTGCTGTGTGTGCGTGTGTGGTGCGTGGTGTGTGTGGTGTGGGTGTGTGTGTGTGTGTGTGCGTGTGCGAGTGTGTGTGCGTTTGTGGGGAATTGCTGTGAGTGGTGCTTTGTTATGGTGTAGTCAGCTACGTGTATGCGTTTCACGTGAATGACTGATGCAGGACCCATGCGGGTGCGTGTGCGTGTGCGTGTGCGCGTGCACGTGCGCGTGCGCGTGCGCGTGTGTGTGCGCGTGCGTGTGTGTGTGTGTGCGTGTGTGCATGCGTGCGCGTGCGTGTGCGTGTGTGTGCGTGTGCGTGCGTGTGCGCGTGTGGAAACCCAACACGCGTGTGTTCCTCCTGCAGTCCGCGGGGTTTAATGAGCATGACTGAACGGCGTATGAAATCTGCATCGTGCCGGTTTTGCATATCCTGTTCTTGCTTACACTAGGATGTGTTGATCATTAGGCAAATGATAACATAAATCCCAAAGCATATGCAATTTGGGGAAGGAAATATTTATTGGCAAAGCAGGTTTGTCAAATTTAATGAAAAGTGACTGATGTTGGATGAATAACCAGCGCACAACATCATTCAGGATCCAAAAGCGCTCTGAACCTCACACAGTCATTAGTCATTGTGAACGCTCAATTTATATCGAGTCGCTATGTGACCCAAAATGAATTATGCATTTTGGAAATGCATGGGCTATACTTTATGACGCCCATTATCAGAAATGAATAAAACATTAGAAGTGGAGCAGTTTGGGTTCACACACATGATGGATAGATAATTTTTTATCTATATTTTAGTTTTTCTCCCTCTTTTTTCCTCACCGGTTTTGAATGCCTTGTCTGTACGCAGTGCTGTCCGTGAGTATTTGGACCCTGCATTTCTGTTGTTTCAGCTCTGTACTCCAGCACATTGGATTTAAAATGAAACGATTAATATGACGTTGAAGTGCAGACTGTCAGCTTTAATTCAGGTTTTTACGTCCATATCAGACGGACCACGTAGGAACTGCGGCCCTGTTTATACATAGCCCCCCGTTCGGGTGTAATACGTTATTACAGATTTATCCCCCCATCCGGAGGGGAGTCGAGTGGCGTCTCCGACGGTAACCGTATCTGTAACACGCAGGATTATACTTCATTTTCACAGTCAGCTTATCGGAGTAATGGATTGTTCTGACTGTGTGAATACCGTTGTTGTGTGAAAGGCTGGTTGTGTTCGCTTCCTTATCTGCGCAGCGCTGGATTATCCATCCCGCTAGAGAAAGGGGCGGGGCCGTGGCTCGGCGGATCCGCGTCGAGGCGCTCGCTGTCAGCAGAGCGGGTTATCACTCAACCGAGGCTCCGCAAAAATTGTGAGTTTGTCTGGCGATTAATTTGGAGTCAAATGCATTCTAACTCTGCACAAGTGTCTGGGATTCAATCTGCACACCCAACATTCTCACAGTTATAAAAACATCTACGGTTAGGATACTGCACACCCAACATTCTCACAGTGTTAGGATACTGCACACCCAACATTCTCACAGTGTTAGGATACTGCACACCCAACATTCTCACAGTGTTAGGATACTGCACACCCAACATTCTCACAGTGTTAGGATACTGCACACCCAACATTCTCACAGTGTTAGGATACTGCACACCCAACATTCTCACAGTGTTAGGGTACTGCACACCCAACATTCTCACAGTGTTAGGATACTGCACACCCAACATTCTCACATGTTGGGGTACTGCACACCCAACATTCTCACAGTGTTAGGGTACTGCACACCCAACATTCTCACAGTGTTAGGATACTGCACACCCAACATTCTCACAGTGTTAGGGTACTGCACACCCAACATTCTCACAGTGTTAGGGTACTGCACACTCAACATTCTCACAGTGTTAGGTCTGCCAACTTCACAGTGTTAGGGTACTGCACACCACTTTCACAGTGTTAGGACTGCACTCTCACTTCTCACAGTGTTAGGTCACTGCTAAAGAATTTTCTCTCCCTGACACCTATGCTGCCTCTTCTGCTTCTTTTTCTCTCTCTCTCTCCCTCAGTCTCTTTCTCCCCTCCTTTCTCTTTTTCCCCTCATCCTCTCGCCCTTCTTCTCTTGCCCTTTCTCTCACTTCTCTCTATCTCTCGTCTCTCTCTCTCACTCACTCACTCGCGGTGATTAGTGACAGATGGACAGCATTAGTGAACATTCAGAGAATCTGTTGCGGAGTGATAGTTTATCTCATTAGGGGAGGCAGCGGCACTGGCAGCTTTCATTCATACACAGAAAGGGGAGGAAAGGAACGTGGGGAAGGACCAGCCGTGTAGGATACGCTCACTCTGTTAATGCCTCCTTCTGTGGCTGCTTTGCATTGTTTTTGCTGAATGTGCACCACCCCCCCCCCATCCCCCCACCCCCCACCCCCGCACACGTCTCTCTTCTCTTTCGGATGTGTGTTGTACGTTGTAGTACTTAAGCTAACTGAACGGTCGTTTTAATTTACCCAAGGATGTCCGATTGACCAATCACAGCGCTGCTTTACAGCCCCGGCTTGCTGCGTACCCGTGACCCGGACGAGGTTCTCGTGAGCGTGGTATCCGCGGGAATCCGCCGGCTTGCCGTAGCGTTTATAAACCCAGCTGCTCGGGGTTCAGATTCCGGATTTCCTGAAGTCGACAGGCTCCCCGGACGACAGACCTGCGCTAGCTCCAGAGTGGACTGTCCTCCACGGAGGAATCGCAGACTCTGAGTGACCCGTGTGTATTGGGAAGAGTATATTAGTATACTCTGATTACTCTGATTACTCTGATTAGTCTGATTAGTCTGATTACTCTGATTACTCTGATTAGTAAAAGTCTGTAAATCTTACATTTTAAGTTGCATTCCCACGATGTGAATCCGTGAACACGCGGGCCTGGCGTAGCTGTGAGGTGAAACCCCGCTGCCACCTTTGGGATCCAGGGTGCCGCAGCAGAGCTTCCAGCAGCATGTTATTTTAAGGACTCGTTAGTTGTTGTGATTTCTCGCAGCAAAGACAAAATCCCACAGTAAAGCTCCGTTTGATTTTCATTTATGGGCGAAAGGGGGAAAAAAAAGTCTAAACCCTGTAATATATATCAGCTATGTTAATAACAGGTCAGTAATCAATTGATGATTCATTAACGGGATCTTAATTTATAATTTCCCTGAAGAGACGCGATTAAGTCACTGGACGTATGTGTGAGTGTGTGTGTGAATGTCTGTATGTCTGTGCATGCATGTGTGTTTGTGTGTGCGCGTGTCTGTGTGTGTGTCTGTGTGTGTCTGTGTGTGTGTATGTGCGGATATCGCCCTCTCTGCACTGCACTATGCCCTGCATGTCCTGCTTCAGAGGAGCTTGTGGCTCAGTTGTGCACGTTCTGCACCCTGGGGTCAGACATAATGAAGGAGCACAGTTCATCTCCTCCGACCCGCCAGAAGGGATGGCCTCCTTGTGCCTCCTCGCGTCTCCTTGCGCCTCCTCCTCCTCCTCCTCATAAACTCTGCAGCTCCATGACAGCTGATCATTTCCCTGGTATTTATAACACAGGGGCCATGGCCTCTCTCTCTCTCTCTCTCTCCCCCCTCCCTCCCTCTCCCTCTCCCTCTTTCTCTCTCTCTCTCCTGTCCACCGATCTGCATCCTCTCCCTCCCTGCTCCCTTCCTGTCACTGTCAGGAAGCACAGACCTCTGTACTCTTCAAACCGGAGGATTATAGTCCACAGAGTTATTAAAGTGGTGTAATTACGGCTGGGGGGGGGGGAGAGAGAGAGAGAGAGGGGGGAGAGAGAGAGAGAGAGAGAGGGCAGGAGAGAGGTTCAGAGAGGGAGACAGAAAGAGAAAGAGGGGAGGGAGGGAGATTCAGAGAGAGAGAGAGAGAATGAGAGCGATAGGGAGGGAGAGAGAGGATGAAAAACAAAGAGAAAGAAACCGCTCACTACGGTAGTTCAGCTGTGGTCAGTGCAAACTTGATGTATCGCAGGACGGCGTAGGTGATGCTGACGCGTGGCGGTTGTAGAATGAACAGGTGGGAAGACAGGGCTGGGCTGACGTGTGCGTGTGTGCGTGTGTGCGTGTGTGCGTGTGTGCGTGTGCGTGTGCGTGTGCGTGTGCGTGTGCGTGTGCGTGTGCGTGTGTGTGTGTGTGTGTGTGTGTGTGTGTGTGTGTGTGTGTGTGTGTGTGTGTGTGTGTGTGTGTGTGTGTGTGTGTGTGTGTGTGTGCGTGTTTGTCCCTACACTTCTCACCTCAAGACTGCCAAATCGGAGGAGGTGTGGGCTGGGTTAGAACTTGCTTAGATGGAAAAAAAAAAAATTCTGCTGGAACAGGAGCTGGTAGCCCAACAGGGGGCAGTGTTCCCAAACAGAAGAGCACTGCCCCAGTGCAGGGACAGGGGGCGCTGTTCTCTGAACGGCTCTGTCCTTTGGGTGAGACGTGGAGCCGAGGTCGTGACCCGCTCTGGTCATTGATTATCCCATAGCACTTTCTGGGATGTTAGCCCCAGATGTCCCCAGCCCCGGTCCCAGAGAGCTGCAGGGTCTGCTGGGGTCCCCAGCCCTGGTCCCAGAGAGCTGCAGGGTCTGCTGGGGTCCCCAGCCCTGGTCCCAGAGAGCTGCAGGGTCTGCTGGTTTTTGTTGTTACTCTGCACTTAATTGATCAGGTAAAGTCGATTACACAGTTAACTCACCTCACCTGTTCTCTTGGGTCTGAGCTGGTTGCTGATATTAAGGTGAACACAAAAAAGCAGCCGACTCTGCACCTCTCCGGGACCAGGAATGAAGATCAGTGGGCTGCACCATCTCGCACAGCCCCGACCCACCACCCTCCCCACCCTCCCCCCCTCCTCACCCTCCCGACCCACCACCCTCCCCACCCTCCCGACCCATCACCCTCCCCACCCTCCCTCGCTCCCCACCCTCCCCACCCTCCCCACCACCCTCCCCCCTCCCCACCCTCCCGACCCTCCCCCCTCCCCACCCTCCCGACCCTCCCCCCTCCCCACCCTCCCCACCCTCCCGACCCTCCCCCCTCCCCACCCTCCCCACCCTCCCCACCACCCTACCACCCTCCCCCCCTCCCCACCCTCCCCACCCTCCCCACCCTCCTTACCCTCCCCACCCTCCCCACCCTATTACTGCAGCAGAGAACAGTCCCCAGCTGGCCTGTCTGTTTTAATGAGCAAAAAATGAAAATAATCACAACTTCTCTAGACTGATGTCAGATGTTTTCTCAGTTATGACACGAGCTTTTCAATATGATGTACGAGTTTGAGTGATAAAGAAAGTCTAGGTATTACAATGCCACATTGTGAACTGCGTTTGTCAAGGATGCGGTCATCTCAGGATAAAGAGAAGAGCATTTCCGTTACGAGGGTGTGTGTGTGTGTGCGCCTGCGCACGCAGGTGAGTGTGTGTGTGTGTGCTTGTGCAGGTGAGTGTGTGTTTGTATGTGTGTGTGTATGTGTGTGCTTGTGCAGGTGAGTGTGTGTGTGTGGGTGTGTGTGTGTGCCTGCACACGCAGGTGAGTGTGTGTATGTGTGCTTGTGCAGGTGAGTGTGCGTGCCTGCGTGCGTGCGTGTGTGTGTGTGCGCATCCGCGTATCTGAGTATGTGTGTGTGTCATTTTTCTGGCCTTGACAGGTAAATTGCTGTTTTGAATCCCACTTTGAATCTTTAATTCTGCCACTGCTGGCTTTGATGTAACACCTGTGTTGCCATGGGGCTATTAATTACCACCCTGAATCCGGCCCTTGGGTTAGACCCCTGCTTCAGCACATTCCACACCACCCCAACAGCCCCAGTCACAACTGTTGCCTGGCTGTTGTCTCTAATGTACTTTGTAAAAGGGTTAGAGCTTATGAAAGAGTTAGAACTTATGAAAGGGTTAGAGCTTATGAAAGGGTTAGAACTTATGAAAGGGTTAGAGCTTATGAAAGGGTTAGAGCTTATGAAAGGGTTAGGGCTTATGAAAGGGTTAGAGCTTATGAAAGGGTTAGAGCTTATGAAAGGGTTAAGGTTATGAAAGGGTTAGGGCTTGTGAAAGGGTTAGAGCTTATGAAAGGGTTGGGGCCTATGAAAGGGTTAGAGCTTATGAAAGGGTTAAGCTTAGTCAGTTATGAAAGGGTTGGGGCTTGTGAAAGGGTTAGAGCTTATGAAAGGGTTGGGGCCTATGAAAGGGTTAGAGCTTATGAAAGGGTTAGGGCTTATGAAAGGGTTAGGGTTTCATGCATGTATGTGTTTGCAGGGGTGAGTGTCGCTGAGTTGCTGGTCACCTGTGCCCCTGAAAGTGGTCCGTTTCTAAGGGAGATCTGCCGGGAGGAGGGCGGAAAAAATGTGCTTATCATGTGTAGTGCAACATGGCAACCAGTAGATGGTGCTAAAGCATTACTGAAAATGTAGTAAAACGTCACTGAATTCAGTTTGCATTCAGTGGATTCGGGCCATTGAAAAATGTTAATAACAATGTTCATACCGAATCGGTTCGTAATGCTGTGAGAGATTGGCTGTCCGTTGCATCATGTGAGGCCACCTGTCACTCGCTGGCGGAAACACTGGCGCGTGTACTCGTGGTAATAACTCAGGAGTCATGTTTAAATTTAAGAGAAACGGAGACGCTGTGGTTCAGGCTGTTATAAAAGGGGAAGTTGGTTGTTTTGTAGTTTGTGTTTACGCTCCACACTACATCCGCCCATCTCTGACCGACAGGTAGGGCACACCTGGCGGATGGCTGAGCGGACCGTCTCTGTCTCTAAGCTTTTAGCATCGGCTCCCTGTAGCTCAGCTCAGTCTGGCACAGAACACAGGGACAGCGCAGTCTGCACAGGGCTCTCCGCTGCAAACTGTGCTCCTCACAAACTGCTCTGCTCGGTGGCGTGAGAATGAGGCCAGTGGACTGGTATGAGCGTGTGTCTGTGCGCAGATATTTACAGGGTCCTAAAGGTGCTGTACTTCAGGGTTCTGGCTCTGTTTAAGCAGCACAGCTGCGTGATTTTCTTCTTATCCCCCCCCCGTCACGTTTGATCCATGACTCTATAAGCAATGCAAAAGGGGTGTTGGCCGTGGCCAAAAACAGGAGCTCCCAGTGCCAGTCTGCTTTTAAAAACGATCCAGCTGACTGTGTTTCCCCTGCAGCTCGCAGTTCTGCTGGAATCCCCAGACTAGCTTGCGGCATCGATCCTGGCAGGCCACAGACGCACACCCAGGAAGTCTCTCCTTCGGTCTGGAGCCGCAGCGAACCTGGGGAACTGCAGGCTGCGCTTCAGGATTAGCATTTTCTGGTGAACACAATATCATACTGAAAAACTGCTGAAACTGCGGGAGTTAATGTGTGAATCATCACGGCCAGTGACTGGCTCGACCTGGGGGGTGTTTTTTCCTTTATATATGCATCTTTTAGTTTTCTGTCGATGGAAATGTAATTGCTTCAAAAGTGATCAATGTAAAGCAAATTACCTTCATGCAGAATGCACAAGTGCAATATCTGTCTGCTTATTCAGTGCGTTCGTGTGCATCTTAAATCAAGGATTGTGTGTGTGTGTGTGTGTGTGTGTATCTGAGTATGTGTGTGTGCGTGCATCCGTGCTTGCGAGTGTGTGTGTGTGTGAGATCTTTTCTGCACGGGTATATTGTGTTTTGCTACAGTCTCTGTGTTTGTAAAGGGGGGAGAGGGGGGGAGAACGAGGGAGAGTGGAGAAGGGCAAGGGAGGAGAGGTGGGGAGACACAGAGGGAGGGGGAGGGTGGAGACACAGGGGCACGGGGGAGGGGAGGGAGAGGTGGGAGACACAGGGGCACGGGGGGCACAGAGACACAGAGACATGGGCCTAAATGACTACGTCTCTGTATCAAACGTGGGTGAAATAGGGCTGCTGTGGCTCAGGTTCTGTCTGAGCTGCTAAATCAATATAAACAGGTAAACAGTTTGTCCAGTTCATTTCAGTAATTGCTGAATGTGCCCAACTGTGTGTGAAGAAAATGATAATGATAATTATATTTCATTGTGGACAAATGCTGGTTCAGTCCTAGGTTGAATCCTGATTGGATCATTAATAGCAGATGATGACAAAGTCCCCTCCCCCAGGGACCAATCAGATCATCAGGATTATTTATTGACATCTAGAAATTTGTATTTATTGACATTGGTATTTTATTGGCCTTCAGACTGCCTTAAAAGGTCATATTGAATTTGTTATGAACCACCCCTCACCCTTCTGCTGAAATAACTGTCATTTCAGCCAGCAGTACACCGGCACATCCGCAATGTTTAGCCAACAGCATTTGCAGACAGTCAGTGGGATTGGCAGATAATTTATAATATAGTCAGTGTTAATTGGCCAATGGTGTTAAGGGTCGGTTAATGATTTGTTTATGGTATAATATAAAGTCAGTTGTGATTGGCTATCAGATATTGTGATCCTGAGTACACCTTGGTGGCCACACCCCCAGCACGTTGCCTAGTGTATGGTGCTTTAGCTCGGCCCAGCTGTACGTATAAACCTCCTGTGGCACGGTCTGCAGGGTCTTCAGATTCTAGCTTTGTCGTTCTCATCTATGCCCTGTGCAGAAGTCTAATAGCTTGCATGAAATGCAGTTACGTTTGAGTCCTTTGTGCTGTGATTTACGCTGGCCTGGGTCGCGTGTTTTGTAAGCCATGTTGCCTGGGAAATTTGACACGTTTTGCGTGGTGCTGCAAAGCAGGCTGGGCTTGGTGTGATTCGGATCTGCACAGCTTGGGTCGGCTCTGCGTAGCTCAGCAGGGATAGGTTGGGTTGGGCTAGGCTGGGCTTGGCTTGGCTGCACTCTCTAGTCTTTAAATATAGCAATCGTTATGTTGCCTAACACCAATGTTCTAAGGCTACAACTGATGTTCTAAGACTAAGATTGAAGTGCTAAGCCTAACACTGATGCCCTCCACTCTGGATAAGAACATCTACTCTGTGAATGTACGTCTGACTTTCTGAATACCGAGTTCTTGTTTTGTATTCAAGCTGCATTTTCAAAACTATAATTTGGTTCAAATGTGGTCCACATACATAACGTGGGCAGCTGTATTCACATGCAGGAGTCCCAGCAGTACATGAGCACTGTACCATAGTTTATAAAAATGTTTTTTTACATTCCTTTCCAGACATAATTTCTCTAATGTACGAGGCTTTATGTATGAATACATCTAAATATTTGGGGTGGCTTCTTTCATCCCGAGCACCAACCACTGAAATTCGGTGCTTATTTGTTGTATTATTATAGATGTTTTTTTTAAATCTGTCATCATTTATTATTTTAGGCTTACAGAACTTCTTTTATGCTTTTAACATGGTGGTGTGGTATGAACTTTAATCAAAAGATTCTCAAAATGCATTTTCATTACATTGCATTTTATTTAAACACCGGTCAGATGAAGTAAAATCCTGTCATAATGCAGCGGCTATCCCTATCCCCGAACGTCAGGTCTGGTTCACACCGTGAAGCTTTGGCTAAGTTTTAAGGCTGCGTCGGTAAAGCGATGGCTAGGTCTTAAGCCAGATGTGGAACACATGAACATATGCTTGTTGTTCCGCGTGTAAAGGAATTTTGCGGGAACGCAATCTGGCAACCCACGAAGAGGCTGTGGCGGCGGCAAACTGTGGCATTACGTACGACAGCTCAATTAATCTCAGAGTCCCACCGGAGGCGGCTAATGCGTTTAGCGCTGAGAGCCGTCAGAACGAACCGCGGAGCGGCCCGGAGGTGCTCCTGCCGGAGAACTCAGGGCGAGAGCGGGCGGTGTGAGGGAAGAGGGGTGGTATGTAGTCTACAGAAGAGCAGTTTTTATAAACGGAACCGCTACGCACGGCACCTAATGTAAATTCATATATAGACAGAACAGCTACGCATAGAAAATTGCGTGAGGGAGCAGTGTTTATAAAAAGAACCGTCACACACAGCAACTTATAGCACGAGGGAGTCGTATTTATAGACTGAATGGTAAATATGTTGAAAGAATTTATTTGGAAAAACACGGTTAAAAAAAATGCTGCAATGTTGAAATTCACTCACATTTTACACAACCTCGCCACTGTTTTTTTTTTTTTTGCAGAACCTTCGCACGATGCTAGATAATGTTTATGGCCCTTTCCTCTAGGAAGTGAAACTACTTCAGCAATTTCAAATACGACCCATCTGAGTGCATCACCCTGTATGCAAAGTGTGTATATGTGTGTATTTGCCTAAATGAGAGAGTTTTTCGACAGCAGTTTCCTCTCTAATGCCCGCTGGAGTCCTCTGCAGACTCCGTTATCAGAGAAACAGCATGTTTTTACCGCTGCCATTTCCTGTGTGGCGTTTTGAGCTGTCGGGGGTGCAGTGAATATGTCGACTCGGAATCAGTCAAAGTCCGGAGGGGGGAGGGAGGGGTGCACGGGTCGCCGACTGCCACGGCTGATGTGTTCGTCTTAATGACTTTTGAAAGGTCAGGGTGTGGGTGAAAGAAAAAAAAAAAAAGCGACAGGTCGTTAAAGCTGAAGTGCCAAAGGCGCTCCCGCTATCCGGTCCACATTCCCGCGCGTGCGGCGTCAGCTCCGCCGTCGTCATAGAGACACTTGGGGAGTGAGCTGTCCGCGGTGCTGAACTCAGCCTCGAGCCAGCAACAGCAATTACACATGAGTTTAGAGTGTTAGCCGAAACGAGAGAGGCCACGATAGCACCACGCGGCAGCGCAATTATAAACCCCAGTGCTTACTGCTGTTGCTTGCACGTTTTATGCCAGCGCAGCTCGTAATTTGTTCACCTGAACGTGAAGTTAATTTAATATGAAACGGCATTTTTAGATGCCTCCCGTATTGGTTTGTTAAGTGCCTCTTGGCAACGGAGACTCGTTTGGCGGTTGGAAGGGTGAGATGTGTCCTTAGTTCCCACCTGCTGTGAGGCCGCTGAGCCCTGTTCAGTCATGCGCAGTGGACCCTTTTAACACTTCTGTTTATCTGAAGCAAGATTACTGCTGTTCTGCTTTTGAAAGTCACACATCCCATTTCTACAGATATGTCTAAATTTAGGGCAACTGATGCTTCCCCGGTTATTAATGTTGATGCATGGTAAGGTGTAAAATAAAAAGAAAGTATGAAATAGGCCCATATTTGACAACTTGATTCGAAATTTACGGTGCATATTGCAAAAATCTCAGTGCAGATTAGGAAACTATTTCTATTGTCTTGCCAGCCCTATAGTATCGGATGACTCTGTCTCTCATACAGCTATTCCCTTCCCTGTGGAGTGCTTCTTTGTGTTTGTTTGTTTGCATGTGAGAGTATATGTGCGTGCGTGTGAGTATGTGTGTGTGTGCTTGTGTGTCTGCATGTATATGTATGAGCAGGAATACATGTAGGCATGGATGTTAATGCATTTGTGCTTATGTGTATAAAGTTGGCAGTATGCATGCAGATGTCTGTGTTTCAATGTACACATATTTGGATGCTGTTTAAAACCTTAGTGCGCATATAAAAGCCTCTGCTGGGACTCAGCAGACCCTGTGGGAGTGCCGTCCCACTGCTGAGAGGGTGTGTACTGCCCCCCTCCTGTGGGCTGAGAGGGTGTGTACCCTAACCCCCTCCTGTGGGCTGAGAGGGTGTGTACTGTCCCCCTCCTGTGGGCTGAGAGGGTGTGTACCGTCCCCCTCCTGTGGGCTGAGAGGGTGTGTACCGTCCCCCTCCTGTGGGCTGAGAGGGTGTGCCCCTCCCCCTCCTGTGGGCTGAGAGGGTGTGTACCGTCCCCCTCCTGTGGGCTGAGAGGGTGTGTACCGCCCCCTCCTGTGGGCTGAGAGGGTGTGTACCGCCCCCTCCTGTGGGCTGAGAGGGTGTGTACCCGTCCCCCTGTGGGCTGAGAGGGTGTGTACCGCCCCCTCCTGTGGGCTGAGAGGGTGTGTACCGCCCCCCTCCTGTGGGCTGAGAGGGTGTGTACCGCCCCCTCCTGTGGGCTGAGAGGGTGTGTACCCTAACCCCCTCCTGTGGGCTGAGAGGGTGTGTACTGTCCCCCTCCTGTGGGCTGAGAGGGTGTGTACCGTCCCCCTCCTGTGGGCTGAGAGGGTGTGTACCGTCCCCCTCCTGTGGGCTGAGAGGGTGTGCCCCTCCCCTCTCTGTGGGCTGAGAGGGTGTGTACCGTCCCCCTCCTGTGGGCTGAGAGGGTGTGTACCGCCCCCCTCCTGTGGGCTGAGAGGGTGTGTACCGCCCCCCTCCTGTGGGCTGAGAGGGTGTGTACCCGTCCCCCTGTGGGCTGAGAGGGTGTGTACCGCCCCCTCCTGTGGGCTGAGAGGGTGTGTACCGCCCCCCTCCTGTGGGCTGAGAGGGTGTGTACCGCCCCCCTCCTGTGGGCTGAGAGGGTGTGTACCCTAACCCCTCCTGTGGGCTGAGAGGGTGCGCACCCGTCCCCCTCCTGTGGGCTGTTGTTGTGATCCAATCACAGGCTGATTAAACGCTCACTAATGCTGTCAGAGCCGTGGCATACGGACGCAGTAAAATCACTTACGGATAAAACGCTTAATTAGCAGAAAGCGCAACGGCTGAAATCTCCTCTAATTATTTATTTGCTTAGCCGACGCTTTCGTCCGACGGCTGCGCTTCCACGTTTGCGCACTGCTCAGGGATGCAGCTGCTCGTGTTGGCAGAGGGAATAATTCAGCCGAAAAGGAGGAGATCGCTCGTTTCCCGAGCTGCGACTCCGCCCGCGTGGAGCGTCCCCCCTGCCCTGGCTCCTCTCGCTGTGATGCCAGATAAGGGAAGAATCCAGGATCCAATCCCCAGTCGCTTCAGACCAGAGACTGTAAAACGGGCCAAAGGCTGTAATTCTGCTTGACGGTTCAGAGATGGATTGTGGGTAATGGCGATGTGATAACAGTGCCGTCCTGTTTAGGGAATGAGTCTGCACTTCACGTGCTCCAGAGCACATAACTGGGGATGAGTTTTGGACCTGTGAGCCATCCAGTCACAGACGCGGACCGCATTTAAGGCACCCTGTTCTTTGAGTGCAGTGCCACGCTAAGCTGCCGTTCTGCGCTGCTGATTGGACAAGAGATGATGACTACGACGATGATGAGTCATATTAGAATTCCTGTCCCATTGTGTTCTTCCTCTTGATGTCTTGGAGTGCTTGGCAAACATAAAACATCAGAATAAGCCCAGCGGTGGTGTAGGGCGCTTCAGCGGTGGTGTAGGGCGCTCCAGCGGTGGTGTAGGGCCCTTCAGCGGTGGTGTAGGGCACTTCAGTGATGGTGTAGGGCACTTCAGCGGTGGTGTAGGGCACTTCAGTGATGGTGTAGGGAGCTCCAGCGGTGGTGTAGGGCCCTTCAGTGATGGTGTAGGGCGCTTCAGTAGTGGTGTAGGGCCCTTCAGCTTCCATTTTCTTATGGAGATGTTGATGTCTATGGAGTTTGTGATCTACAGTAATGTGATAGAGGAAGTGATCTACAGTAGAATGACAGAGGAGGTGATCTACAGTGGTATGATGGAGGAGGTGATCTACAGTGGTATGATGGAGGGGGTGATCTACAGTAATGTGATAGAGGGGGTGATCTACAGTAGAATGACAGAGGAGGTGATCTACAGTGGTATGATGGAGCAGGTGATCTACAGTAATGTGATAGAGGGGGTGATCTACAGTAGAATGACAGAGGAGGTGATCTACAGTGGTATGATGGAGCAGGTGATCTACAGTAATGTGATAGACGCGCTCTCCTGCTCTTATTGCTGTCACAGTGAGGAAATACAGAGCTCCCCCTAAACAGAGAATCAAAGGCTCAACCTGGCAGCTTTATCACTGCAGGAACCGCTGCTCATAACAAATGCCATCGTTTGTGCATTTCATATTTTGACAGACGCCGATATTGAGTTTTGCAAGGGTGGTTGACTCTACAGTATGATTGATGCATGGGCTTTTTTTTATTTTTTATTTTTGCAAATGGTTATGTAAGTCCTGCTGGACAGAGTCCAAGAAGAGTGGGTTTTAAACTGCCTGCTCTGCAGGCCTGGGTGTGTGTGTGTGTGTGAAGCTCTGTGTGTGAAGCTCTGTGTTGTGTTCCCAGTGTGTGTGTGTGTGTGTGTGAGTGTGTGTGAAGCTCTGTGTTGTGTTCCCAGTGTGTGTGTGTGTGTGTGTGTGTGTGTGTGAAGCTCTGTGTTGTGTTCCCAGTGTGTGTGTGTGTGTGTGTGAGTGTGTGTGAAGCTCTGTGTTGCGTTCACAGTGTGTGTGTATGAGTGTGTGTGTGTGTGAGAGAGTGTGTGTGTGTGTGTGTGTGTGAGTGTGAGTGTGTGTGTGTGTGAGAGAGTGTGTGTGTGTGTGTGTGTGTGAGTGTGAGTGTGTGTGAAGCTCTGTGTTGTGTTCCAGTGTGTGTGTATGAGTGTGTTGTGTGTGAGAGAGTGTGTGTGTGTGTGTGTGTGGTGTGTGTGTGTGTGTGTGCGTGCGAAGCTCTGTGTTGTGTTCCCAGTGTGTGTGTGTGTGTGTGTGTGTGTGTGTGAAGCTCTGTGTTGTGTTCCCAGTGTGTGTGTATGAGTGTGTGTGTGTGAGAGTGTGTGTGTGTGTGTGTGTGTCTGTGCGTGTGTGCGTGTGTGTGAAGCTCTGTGTTGTGTTCCCAGTGTGTGTGTATGAGTGTGTGTGTGTGTGAGTGAGTCTGTGTGTGTGCCTTGCTTCCTGCTCATGTGATCAGTTCACAGGAGGACACTGCTGTGCGTTTGGAGCTGCCTGTAAGGGCTCAGTTTGTCTGAGGATTCGATGGTGGGGCTCACAAAGCACGTTAACTGTGAAAAAGGGTCTCCTTTTTACACTGCCTCCGCCAGCCATATTAGACAAGTGAAGTCTATTTTTATGTCTGTTGACTCTACAGTAGCAGTTATGAGTTTCTGGGTCAGTTTTGAGAAAGTACATACATGAGGACGTGAATAAAATGTGCATATTAAACTGCAAGCTCATCTGCTATAAAATAGCTTGTATATATATCTTGGCATCCAAGGGAGATTCATTCACACAGGCTCACGTACACAAACAGGCACGGTCATGTGTGCAGACAGGCAGCCAGTGCAGCTCCTGGGCTCCCAGGTGGACGTCCATGTGTCCTGAATATCCACACGCAGTCAGAAAGGAGTAAACACACACACACACACGCACTCGTGCAGCTGAAGCAGTGAGTTTGGCACACACACACACACACTCCTGCGCAGCTGAAGCTGTGAGTCTGGCACACACACACACACACACAAACACACACACACGCACTCCCGCGCAGCTAAAGCTGTGAGTCCAACACACACACACACACACGCACTCGTGCAGCTGAAGCTGTGAGTCTCACACACACACACACACACACTCCTGCGCAGCTGAAGCTGTGAGTCTGGTGCACACACACACACACAAACACACACACACACGCACTCGTGCAGCTGAAGCTGTGAGTCTCACACACACACACACACACACGCGCGCCTGGGGAGGGGGGACTTGGAACTCCCAGCTATCCTTGTCTGCAGGGGCATTTTCAGGAACGCCAAATCTTTACGCCAACCTTTCAAAATGGTGGCGGGACTTAACTGATCATCCGTCGACCCGAACACCCAGCAGCACAGTCATACCCTAGCGCCCAGCAGCACAGTCATACCCTAGCGCCCAGCAGCACAGTCATACCCTAGCGCCCAGCAGCACAGTCATACCCTAGCGCCCAGCAGCACAGTCATACCCTAGCGCCCAGCAGCACAGTCATACCCTAGCGCCCAGCAGCACAGTCATACCCTAGCGCCCAGCAGCACAACCAGCGTGTGTGTGTGAGGCTCTTTGTTGCGTTCCCAGTGTGTGTGTGTGAAGCTCTGTGTTGTGTACCCAGTGTGTGTGTGTGTGTGTGTGTGTGAGGCTCTTTGTTGTGTACCCAGTGCATGTGTGTGTGTGTGTGTGTGTGTGTGTGTGTGTGTGAGGCTCTGTGTTGTGTACCCAGTGTGTGTGTGTGCGTGTGTGTGAGGCTCTGTGTTGTGTACCCTGTGTGTGTGTGTGTGTGAGTGTGTGTGTGAGGCTCTGTGTTGTGTACCCAGTGCTTATGTGTTGTGTGGGGTGTGTGAGGCTCTGTGTTGTGTACCCAGTGTGTGTGTGTCCTGAATATTGCTCTCTTCTCTTCTGCTTAGGAAGTGCATCTTTGCCTTCAAAAACTTCAAGAGTCGCTGAGTGACTGACAGCATAGCACTGAGGAGAGCCCATCGTGAGCAGGCAGGTGAGAGCAGCCTGGTTTTTATGCGCTGTTTACCTGTCCTGAGCTGTTTACCTGTAGAGCTGTTTACCTGTGCTGAGCTGTTTATCTGTCCTGAGCTGTTTACCTGTAGAGCTGTTTACTTGTCCTGAGCTGTTTACCTGTGCTGAGCTGTTTACCTGTAGAGCTGTTTACCTGTACTGAGCTGTTTACCTGTAGAACTATTTGGCTGTGCTGAGCTGTTTGGCTGTGGGGAGGGGAGGGAAGGAGAGGGGGGTTGGGGGTTGGGGTGGGTTGGGTTGAAGCCTCCTCTGAAATGCCGGTGATACATGCATACAGAATATGCAGAAGTGCATTGTGAAGAATCCAAACCCCTTCCCAAAATACAGATGCACTAGAGAACCTGAACAGTAATCCCACCCCCACCCCCACCCCCACCCCCACCCCCCCTTCCCACTCTTTGTCAGCAGGTGTGTTGGTCGTGTCTGTCGGGGGGGGTGGGGATGGAGGGGTGGGGGGATTGTGGGGAAACGGCTTTGTCCCTCAGTGATGTTCTCCCAGTAGTGTGAGTCAGAGCCTCTGAACTGTGGCTGGCCCTGCTTGTTTATGTCGCTGTTCTGACTACGGCGTGCCTTCTCTGAGTCCCCACGCTGAGGGAGAGATTTGCGTTCAGAATCCGGAATATACAGTAAGGCTGAACATCAGCACCTTTACATACAGTATTTTACTCTTTTTTTTTTCTTCTCCAAACCGCAACTCTCTAGGGCTGCCTGGAGCGCTGAGCTTCAGCAGGGTACCATTGGCATTCTGGGTAAATGTAGCAGTGAAAGAAAGAAAGAGAGAGAGAGAGAGAAAGGGAAGAAAGGATGGCTGGGCGCAGAGTATTCATCTTCCTCCCTGTTCCTCCTCTCTTCCCTCTCTCTCGCCCTTCACTGGGGGGCAGAGAGCTGTGGAGGGGGCAGGGGGAGGTCACGTTACGTTTAATTAAAAACCTCACATTCTTCACTTCTCTTCTGCTCTTTAAATCCCCCGAATGCCCCGCACCTCTGGCCTCTGGCCTCTGAGTTATTCATGAGCGGGGGACGGGATCGACTGACTCCGCACGTTTGGAAAAAGCCCAAAAAGAAGAGTCCCACGTCTGCTCTGCACCCCTGACTGCAGCCCTGTACCTGTGACTGCAGCCCTGTACCTGTGACTGCAGCCCTGTAGCTGTGAATGCAGCCCTGTAGCTGTGACTGCAGCCCTGTACCTGTGACTGCAGCTCTGTAGCTGTGAATGCAGCCCTGTACCTGTGAATGCAGCCCTGTACCTGTGAATGCAGCCCTGTACCTGTGAATGCAGCCCTGTACCTGTGAATGCAGCCCTGTACCTGTGACTGCAGCCCTGTACCTGTGTACAAGAGGACACAGCCAGTAAGAGTGAGCAGGAGAGTATAGACCTTCAGCAGACGCTCTTCTCCAGAGCGACTTGCACATCTCACACGTGTCTGTTTATACCGCTGAATGTGAGCTGTAGCGGCTGTCTGACTAACCTGCTGAAGCGCTCTACCTGCGAGTCCCCCGTCCGGATCCCTGCAGGGCACGTGTGCGTACCTGTGTGCATGCTCTCACCTTCACTGAGACGGAGCTACAGCACGTCCACCAATCACGGCACAGTTCTGGTGCGCTGATGCTGATCAGGGGGGTGATGACATCACTGTAGAACGTCATAGCATTGATGGTCATTATGAGGTCATGTTGCCGTGACATCATTCAGTCAGACCCAAACGCAGTGGAATTGTAGTTAACGCACTCTTAGTGTGCAGTACAGGAGAGCTTAGTGTGCAGTACAGTAGAGCTCTCTTAGTGTTCAGTACAGGAGAGTTCTCTCAGTGTGCAGTACAGTAGAGCTCTCTTAGTGTTCAGTACAGGAGAGCTCTCTTACTGTGCAGTACAGGAGAGCTCTCTTAGTGTGCAGTACAGTAGAGCTCTCTTAGTGTGCAGTACAGGAGAGCTCTCTTAGTGTGCAGTACAGGAGAGCTCTCTTAGTGTGCAGTACAGGAGAGCTCTCTTAGTGTGCAGTACAGTAGAGCTCTCTTAGTGTGCAGTACAGTAGAGCTCTCTTAGTGTTCAGTACAGGAGAGCTCTCTTAGTGTGCAGTACAGTAGAGCTCTCTTAGTGTGCAGTACAGGAGAGCTCTCTTAGTGTGCAGTACAGTAGAGCTCTCTTAGTGTGCAGTACAGGAGAGCTCTCTTAGTGTGCAGTACAGGAGAGCTCTCTTAGTGTTCAGTACAGTAGAGCTCTCTTAGTGTGCAGTACAGTAGAGCTCTCTTAGTGTGCAGTACAGGAGAGCTCTCAGTGTGCAGTACAGGAGAGCTCTCTTAGTGTGCAGTACAGGAGAGCTCTCTTAGTGTGCAGTACAGTAGAGCTCTCTTAGTGTGCAGTACAGTAGAGCTCTCTTAGTGTGCAGTACAGTAGAGCTCTCTTAGTGTGCAGTACAGTAGAGCTCTCTTAGTGTGCAGTACAGTAGAGCTCTCTTAGTGTGCAGTACAGTAGAGCTCTCTTAGTGTGCAGTACAGGAGAGCTCTCTTAGTGTGCAGTACAGGAGAGCTCTCAGTGTGCAGTACAGTAGAGCTCTCTTAGTGTTCAGTACAGTAGAGCTCTCTTAGTGTGCAGTACAGTAGAGCTCTCTTAGTGTGCAGTACAGTAGAGCTCTCTTAGTGTGCAGTACAGGAGAGCTGTCTTAGTGTTCAGTACAGTAGAGCTCTCAGTGTGCAGTACAGTAGAGCTCTCTTAGTGTGCAGTACAGTAGAGCTCTCTTAGTGTGCAGTACAGTAGAGCTCTCTTAGTGTGCAGTACAGTAGAGCTCTCTCAGTGTGCAGTACAGTAGAGCTCTCTTAGTGTGCAGTACAGGAGAGCTCTCTCAGTGTGCAGTACAGGAGAGCTCTCTCAGTGTGCAGTACAGGAGAGCTTAGTGTGCAGTACAGTAGAGCTCTCTTACTGTGCAGTACAGGAGAGCTCTCTTAGTGTTCAGTACAGTAGAGCTCTCTTAGTGTGCAGTACAGTAGAGCTCTCTTAGTGTGCAGTACAGGAGAGCTCTCAGTGTGCAGTACAGGAGAGCTCTCTTAGTGTGCAGTACAGTAGAGCTCTCTTACTGTGCAGTACAGTAGAGCTCTCTTAGTGTGCAGTACAGGAGAGCTTTCTTAGTGTTCAGTACAGTAGAGCTCTCTTAGTGTGCAGTACAGTACAGCTCTCTTAGTGTACAGTACAGTACAGCTCTCTTAGTGTGCAGTACAGGAGAGCTTTCTTAGTGTGCAGTACAGTAGAGCTCTCTTAGTGTGCAGTACAGTAGAGCTCTCTTAGTGTGCAGTACAGGAGAGCTCTCTTAGTGTGCAGTACAGGAGAGCTCTCTTAGTGTGCAGTACAGTAGAGCTCTCAGTGTGCAGTACAGTAGAGCTCTCTTAGTGTGCAGTACAGGAGAGCTCTCTTAGTGTGCAGTACAGGAGAGCTCTCTTAGTGTGCAGTACAGTAGAGCTCTCAGTGTGCAGTACAGTAGAGCTCTCTTAGTGTGCAGTACAGTAGAGCTCTCTTAGTGTGCAGTACAGTAGAGCTCTCTTAGTGTGCAGTACAGTACAGCTCTCTTAGTGTGCAGTACAGTAGAGCTTAGTGTGCAGTACAGTACAGCTCTCTTAGTGTGCAGTACAGTAGAGCTCTCTTAGTGTTCAGTACAGGACAGTTCTCTCAGTGTACAGTACAGGAGAGCTCTCTCAGTGTGCAGTACAGTAGAGCTCTCTTAGTGTGCAGTACAGGAGAGCTCTCTTAGTGTGCAGTACAGGAGAGCTCTCTTAGTGTTCAGTACAGGAGAGCTCTCTTAGTGTGCAGTACAGGAGAGCTCTCTTAGTGTGCAGTACAGGAGAGCTCTCTTAGTGTGCAGTACAGTAGAGCTCTCTTAGTGTTCAGTACAGTAGAGCTCTCTTAGTGTGCAGTACAGTAGAGCTCTCTTAGTGTGCAGTACAGTAGAGCTCTCTTAGTGTGCAGTACAGGAGAGCTCTCTTAGTGTGCAGTACAGGAGAGCTCTCTTAGTGTGCAGTACAGTAGAGCTCTCTTAGTGTGCAGTACAGGAGAGCTCTCTTAGTGTGCAGTACAGTAGAGCTCTCTTAGTGTTCAGTACAGTAGAGCTCTCTTAGTGTGCAGTACAGGAGAGCTCTCTTAGTGTGCAGTACAGGAGAGCTCTCTTAGTGTTCAGTACAGGAGAGCTCTCTTAGTGTTCAGTACAGGAGAGCTCTCTTAGTGTGCAGTACAGGAGAGCTCAGCCTGTCAGGAGAAGGACCAACGGCCCCAGTTGCAGCTACAGATCAGCCTGTCATAACATCACTGTTATTATTTCATTTGTTTATTTATTATAGTTTTCAATCTGTTTTATTGGCAATATTTACTGTATTAAGTATTTCCTGCCAATAAAGCATTTTGGAATTGGACAGAGACAGACAGACCGATATAAAGGGACAGGCAGACAGAGAGGCAGAGAGACAGAGAGGCAGAGAGACAGAGAGACAGAGAGACAGAGAGGCAGAGAGACAGAGAGGCAGAGAGGCAGAGAGGCAGAGGGAGATGAAGCTGCTCCTGTTCGTCTCCTGCTGTATTTTCTCTTCTCCGGCGCCTGGTTTCCCTCTCAGCCCCCCTCCCTCCCTCTCTCCCTCCCTCTGTCTCTCTCTCTCTCTCTTTCTCTCTCTCCCCCCCTCCCTTCCCCTCTCTCTCTCTCTCTCTCGCACGTAGTGCCTCAGACCCGGAGCTCTCTGCCACGCCCCTCTCCCAGGGCGCGTCTGTGGGACCCGGGGCCCCTCTGCACACTGCACAGCTCCAGCGCTAACGCAGCTACAGCGCTAACGCTGCTTCAGCGCCAGCACTGCTTTAGCGCTAACGCTACTCCAGCGCTAACGCTACTGCAGCGCTAACACTGCTCCAGCGCTAATGCTACTCCAGCGCTAACGCTACTGCAGTGCTAACGCTATTCCTGCCCTAATGTGACTCCAGCGCTAATGTGACTCCAGCGCTAATGCAGCTCCAGCGCTAACGCTGCTTCAGCGCTAACGCTGCTTCAGCGCCAGCACTGCTTTAGCGCTAACGCTACTGCAGCGCTAACACTGCTCCAGCGCTAATGCTACTCCAGCGCTAACGCTACTGCAGTGCTAACGCTATTCCTGCGCTAACGCTACTGCAGTGCTAACGCTATTCCTGCGCTAATGCTACTCCAGCGCTAATGCTGCTCCAGTGCTAATGTGACTCCAGCGCTAATGCAGCTCCAGCGCTCAGCGCTAATGTGACTCCAGCGCTAATGTGACTCGAGCGCTAATGTGACTCCAGCGCTAACGCAGCTACAGCGCTCAGCGCTAATGTGACTCCAGCGCTAATGTGACTCGAGCGCTAACGCAGCTACAGCGCTCAGCGCTAATGTGACTCGAGCGCTAACGCAGCTACAGCGCTGAGCGCTAACGTGACTCCAGCGCTGAGCGCTAATGTGACTCCAGCGCTCAGCGCTAACGTGACTCCAGCGCTCAGCGCTAACGTGACTCCAGCGCTCAGCGCTAACGTGACTCCAGCGCTAACGCTGCAGGCTGCTGTCAGCTCTAGAGCTGCTCTGAATGATTTAGGCTTCAGGGGAGAGAGAGAGAGAGAGGGGGGAGAGAGAAGAGAGAGGTGGAGAGAGAGAGGGAGGAGGAGGGAGAAACTGGAAACTGAGGGAGGAGGAGGAGGAGGGAGAGAGAGAGACATAGGGAGAGGGGGAACAGGGATTGACTGAGAGGGAGAGAGAGAGAGAAAGACGTATAGAGGGAAGAGGGAAGGAAAGAGAAAGAGAGGAGCGTGAGTGTTAGAGTGCTAGAGGGATAGGAACGCCTGATCAGAGAGCACAGCAGTGTCCGTGTCTCTCCTCCTGTCTCTCTGGGACTGAAGAAGGGAAGTTCGTGAGAGCCTGAGGCCAGGAGAGAGAAGCGAGGGAACAAGCGGAGGGATAAAACAGAGCTCAGCGGACAGAGCGCAGGGGAGGAACGAGAACTCTAGAGTCTCCTCAGCGGCCGGACTTTCGGACTGCCCCCCCCCCCCTCCGTACCCCACCCCTCCCTCTCCCCCCCTCCCCCTTCCTCCCACGCACACCCTCCTCTGTCCTCTGTCCGAAATGATGATGTACTTTTGGGTGAGTACCACAGGGGCATGTCTTGGGGACTGGCCAAATGCTGCTGTGATTCTGCTTGTTTGATTTTCTCTCGGTCCAGCGTCCGGTCCGGCGTCCAGTCTGGCGTCCGGTCCGGCGTTCGGGCCGCCCGCTGCGTTTCGCTCCAGGAGTTTGTGTTCTGTTGCCGGGCGGAGGGAGAGTTTTCGGCGTACTGGATACCCGCGGTGCGGTCGCTCTGCATCGTTCCCGCCCGCGTGGGCTGCAGCTCAGCGCTGCTCTTCCCTCTCTTAGGGGAGGAGACGTTAGCGGTGTGGAGCAGAAGTTTGCACTGCGGCGCTGGGAAACTTCCCTGTTAAACAATCTTTAACTTTAAAAAACAAAGCGCTGGAGATGTTTGCTGGGGGAGGATGGTTGTTCTGTAGCACACTGAGTAGATAAACTTAATGAGCTTACCCAGCCTTAATGCAGTGAAGTTTCTCCTCAGGTATTTGTTGAGCCTACTGTACTAAAGGCCCATTAAAGTGAGATGGATTCTCTAATATACTGTGGCTTGGGCAGCGAGAGGGAACACAGCCTTGTGCGCTTGTGATTACAGATTACGAAATTCTGGGGGGGGTAAACTTCTGCTGAGTGCGCTACTTGACCATTAAAGGGACGGCCCCCCGTGCCCTCGGATGCCCGCGCAGGGGGATGCCCACGCAGGGGACTGGCAGGAGTTTCTCACGCTGCCGTAACATGCGACTAACGAGATTTGCCGTTTTGTTGGAATGGAGGCCGTCGTCTGTGTGCAACAGGCCTCTGTGAAAGAGACGGCTTTCTGTGAGAGAGAAGCTTCTGTGAGAGAAAAGATTAAAAAGAATATCACGGTATCTCTTCACTTAGCAGATGCTTATATCAAGGGCGGCTGACTCATTTTAGACATGACACATTTACTGTTTGCTGTGCGATGTTTACATATTACCCTCTGACTGTGTATGGCTGGATTCTTGCACATTGCTCACCTATGCAGCACTGTTGCCGCGGGATACTGCTGTGTGTTTACTCACACAGCTCCGGGTGTCAGGGCTGTGCCCCATCCAGGATTGAAACCTGCAACCTTTTGGTCATAAAATGTTCGGTTTTCCTTCCCCAACTCTGCACCGGAAATGAGATAGGAGTACAGTGTGGTGGACAGGAAGAGGAGGAGGAGGAGGACCGGTCTGGTCTGAACTCACTTCTTGCGGGTTTGTCTTGATTGACAGGTATGTGGGATTGCATTTAGCAGTGATGACATCACAGCCATTCTGTAAGTTCAGAGGAAAAAAGCAGTGGACAGGAGAGAGATTGGAGAACAAACTGTTTCTGCCCCCTCCTGGGACTCTGAGTGTGTGGGGGAAATGAGAAGTAAGGGGGTTCATTCTGGAGCAGAGGCATGTCCTCAAATCTCCGGGTCTGTTCATCTGGGGTCTGGAGCGGGGGGGGCTGAGCAGTCTTATCTGAAAACGGAAGAGGAGTCAGCGGAATCCTCCTTTTTGCTAAAGTGCCGTTGTTTTAGTGCAGCTGTGTTTCAGACGCGGGCCGTACCTCTGATATTAACCCCTGCTGGTGACGCTGGGGGGGCGGTGGGGTGGGGGCAGGGGGGGGTTCCCTGCTGTTCTGGCCGGGTTCCCTCCCCGGGTCGATCTGGCTTTGGAACCCGTCCTCGTTCTAATCCCTCGCCCCCTTCCTGATGTGCACGGCTGCAGGACTGCAGGGTGCTGTGAGATCCTGACTGGAAGGCGCTTCATAGTCAGTGTTCTCACAGAGGAGATGATGCTGGTGCAGACTGTGGTGGTGCTGGGGGTGATAATGATTATTATTATTTCTGTTAGCAGATTTACTGGTACTGATGTATCTGCTGATGAGTTGGATAGACGGTTTGATTTGATAACAAACCCTGATTCATGTGTGAGCCATACTCAAACATCCTCCACTGGGAGTCACCCTGCCTGTCTGTCTGGCTGCCTGCCTGTCTGTCTGTCTGTCTGCCTGCCTGCCTGCCTGCCTGTCTGTCTGTCTGTCTCCCTGCCTGCCTGTTTGTCTCCCTGTCTGCCTGTCTGTCTGTCTGTCTGTCTGTCTGTCTGTCTGCCTGTCTGCCTGTCTGTCTGCCTGCCTGTCTGCCTGTCTGTCTGCCTGCCTGCCTGCCTGTCTGTCTGTCTGAGCGTTTGCGCAGGTTATGTTCTCCTGCAGTCTGCCCCAGTGACAGGCAGTTAAGCTCCTGTTCCGCTGACCTTTCATCGCCAGGGTGTACAGCGTGCGGGCGTGTGTGTTAGCGTGTGCGGTGTACATACATACAGGCTGTGTTTATGTCTGTAATAACGACCCCCCTGTCGACCCCCCCAGGCTCGGGCTTTGTGCCCCACGCGGTTCAGTGTCGCCGCCGCCTGGGTGCCGATGGAAGGAGCACCCGAGCGTTTGGGCGTGGCGAGCGTTTGGGCGTGGCGAGCGTTTGGGCGTGGCGAGCGTTTGGGCGTGGCGAGCGTTTGGGCGTGGCGGTAGCGTTTGGGCGTGGCGAGCGCGGGAGAGCGGCTCCCCGTCACGCGTCCCGCTGAGGCGCTCGAGCGTTGCTGCGGTGACGGCGGGTGACAGTGTTCAGTGTTAAATCGACTTTTGCGGAATGCATGCGGTCCCTACTGGAGTTGAATTAACTCTATTAGAGTTGAATTAACACTGGACATGTCACTGTGCGTGTTCACTTCGATCGCTGGGTGTCGTAGTATCGACGAGAAACCGGGTAAAATGTTGGTGAAGACATTTTTTCACATGCAAATCTCATCACCAATAATACAATTTAGTGACAGTTATGGTAGGCAAAATATTGATTGCTCTCTCAATTATGCAAATAGCCTGCTGTTGTTCTGTGAGCAGCGTTGTCAGGGGACGCTTCTGATGACTTTCCTTTTAAAGACAGAGATTGACTCTAAATCCTGTGCATGAGAGAGGCAAAAAATGCAGAATTTATTGCTCAATCAGGCAGGAATGTAATCTGTTCCTGTTGACATTCTCTCTCTCTAATTATTTGTAATTACATTGGCAGTGCCTCTGCATATTCTTACTGTATTAATAAACCAAGATAAAGAATAATGATGTGACAGAAGAGGAGCATGCTTAACTCTGTGAAGAATGTGTGTTATACCATATCGGCCATGGGGGGTAATACTGGAAACACAAACGTGCTGCTCTGAAGCAGAACTGTTTGGTCTTCTGGGCTGTTCTTGGGTTTGTCTTCATAAAAACTATCACGTGTAATATTTTTCCTGGGATATGAGCAGTTAATTAACCCTGTGAAGAGTAGGTTTTTTTCTTTTTGGAATGTTTTATTTCTAAATTCTAAGTCGGTGTTCTAGAACTCAGCAGCAGTGATTGTGACATCAGCATTGGAATGTCCAGTTGGGAGCATTCTGATGATTGGTATTTGTGATCTTACAGCTTGAGAGGTCGCGTTTTTCAGATGTCCCTGGTCCTGAGAGTTATAAGCGGTGAGGAGAAGCCAGTCTCTGCTCAGCTGTCAGGGATGAGGGGTGCGAGGCGAAGGCGGTGAGCAGAGCTGACCTCTGTGAACGCGCTCATGCCCACTCGCACACCTACGCGCTCAACGGGACCAGCTGGCCCGAAATATCCCTCCAAATGGCGGTCAATATTTGAGTGTTTACTCAGTGCGATTTCCTCCCGCAGAGTATGCTGCCAGTTCCCCGCGCTCCCTCTGACCGCACATGACTGCAACCCCCCCAGCCCCCGCCCCGCTCCGGCCCTCACCCTCCCTCACCCCCCGCCCCGCTCCGGCCCTTGCCCTCCCTCACCCCCCCGCCCCCCAGGCCAGCCATTGGCTCCGTTTCTCTCCTTTCAGCACTTCCTGCCCGCTCCCTCGCTCTCCGGCCAGACGCGAGCTTAACCCCCCCGCCGGGGGCTGCTGCCAAAGGAATAAATATTTAGAAAAGCTCAGAACTGCCTGGTGAAACGGCGAGTGTTAGGGGGACGGTGTGGGCAGCGTGCGGGTACAAGGCAGTGTGCGGGTGTGGGGTACAGGCAGCATGTGGGGTACAGGCAGCGTGCGGGCAGGCAGCATGTGGGGTACAGGCAGCGTGCGGGTACCAGGCAGTTTGCGCCTGTGGGGTACAGACAGCGTGTGGGGTACAGGCAGCATGTGGGGTACAGGCAGCGTGTGGGGTACAGGCAGCGTGTGGGGTACAGGCAGCGTGCGGGTACAAGGCAGTGTGCGGCTGTGGGGTACAGGCAGCATGTGGGGTACAGGCAGCGTGTGGGGTACAGGCAGCATGTGGGGTACAGGCAGCGTGTGGGGTACAGGCAGCATGTGGGGTACAGGCAGTGTGTGGGATACAGGCAGCGTATGGGGTACAGGCAGCATGTGGGGTACAGGCAGCGTGTGGGGTACAAGCACTATGTGGGGTACAGGCAGCGTGTGGGGTACAGGCAGCATGTGGGGTACAGGCAGCGTGTGGGTATAAGGCAGTGTGCGCGTGTGGGGTACAGGCAGCGTGTGGGGTACAGGCAGCATGTGTCGGTACAGGCAGCGTGTGGGGTACAGGCAGCATGTGGGGTACAGGCAGTGTGTGGGGTACAGGCAGCGTATGGGGTACAGGCAGCGTGTGGGGTACAGGCAGCGTGTGGGGTACAGACAGCCTCTGGTTTTCTCCTTAAATACACGCTGAGGGTGGAGACGTGGCTCCTGATCCTCGGGGGGGGGGGGGGCACGCTGTGTGCGCGCGGGAAAGCACAGGGCATCCCACCCAACGGGAACGCGGCGCAAATCTGGAGCTACGCCGAGTTTCAGCGGGGCGGTGGTAACCCGGCAATCCACCGGTTCCGCTGCTCAGGGCGGGGAGGTCCTTTTTTTAAAAGAAGCTCATCAGCCCAAGCGACTCCCCCCACTCCCCCCCCCCCGCACACACAGAAACACGCCCTCCTCAGTTGACTCAGTACCCTGCCCCCCCCCCGGGACTGCAGGCCCGAGCTGCTGCTGACTCAGTCAGATTTCGATTCCGGACAGCGGGGCCCGTCAGCGCCCGTGGAGCCGCAGCTCTAACGGGACGTCCCCCCAAAGGTGCCCCTTCTCCCCCACACACGCCGGTCCTCCCTGTTCCTGTATCTGGTGATTAACTCACTCCTGCAGGCTCCTTTTTAAGAACAATATTTGCCTAAAATCAAAAATGAATTAAAGGTTACAACCAAGTGTACCAACCACAATGTCTAGACAATAGCTTTACGCTATTTACATTTGGATATTGTATCATTTACTGGTGTCATTTTTTATATCCTCTGTTTAACAGGATGCGATTGAAGCTTTTTAAATTGCCGCAGAGTGAAGCCCTATTAAAATGCACTTTGAGCCGTCATACCGCTATCATTTGGGATGTGGAGGGAAAGTGTGATTGTCGTCGCATGTTGCATAAAACGCTGATAACTGCACCAACGACTGTTAGTCTCTCACGCTATTCTCCCCCTGTCCCTGTCATTTCCTATCGGTGTGATCTTTCGCAACGTGTTTTACATAATGCGATCGTCACGCCAATTAAAATGGGATTGGATTGACTGAGTGATGCTGGTGATTGATTATTGATGAAGTAACCCGCGGTGGGACTGACGCGTGCGCGGACCGTTTGCTGTTTAAACCGCTGGAATGAATGGCAGTGCGTTTCAGACAGACCTGATTACCGCGGAGAAGATTTCTCGTTTTGAGCCGTTTGTGTTTATAACCGCACGCGCTGCTCGTGCCCGCGAGCGCAGACGTGAGCAGCAGACGTTAGACGAGACTTTTTTAAATTAATTTTTTTCTCGGTTTGAAGGCTGCGCGCGGCGATCCGCGAGGGGTTAACGCGGGAATCCGCCGCTGCAGTGTCGTTCCGCCTCCCCCTTTTATTCGGCATGCCGTTTGATGTCAGTGCACCCGGGAGATTTCTCCACCCCCGCACCCCCCGCCCCCCCCCTCCCCGCTACACACACACCGGTTCCTCCGCAGCACCCCCCCCCTCCTACCCTAACCCCCTGCTGTGAGCTCACACTGGCCCTCTCCATGATCCTGAGGTGAAAAGGGGAGATTTCAAATGCACACACACACGCCCACACACACATGCTTAAAAGTGATGTATACATATGAACACGCACACACACACACACACACACACAAACACAGTGTCTGTGTGCCTTTGTGTTCATCTTCACTTCAGCAAAGGAAAAGACCTGCAGAAGCACTGTTGTCTCTCAGCAAACAAGACTGAGCAGAGAGAAAGGAGAGGGGGAACGTGGGAGAGGGAAGTCTTCAGCAAAGACAAAAATAGTGGAATGCAGAAAGAAGGTTAGAGAGAGAGCGAGAGCGAGGGAGAGCGAGGAGGAGGGAGTGACAGAGAGGGGGAGTGTGAAAGAGAAGGATTTCCCTGCTAAATGAATGACTCACTCTGTCACGCTGTCCTGCATGGCTGCCTGTTTCTCTCTACCTCGGGAATGTTACCTCATTCTTTCCTGAATCTTCCAACCATCTACTGCATTGCCCAGGTAAGAACCCTACCCAGCATGCTCCACTCTCCCCAGGTAAGAACCCTACCCAGCATGCTCTACTCTCCCCAGGTAGGAACCCTACCCAGCATTCTCTCCCCAGGTAAGAACCCTACCCAGAATGCTCTCCTCTCCCCAGGTAAGAACCCTACCCAGCATGCTCTCCTCTCCCCAGGTAAGAACCCTACCCAGCATGCTCTCCTCTCCCCAGGTAAGAACCCTACCCAGCATGCTCCACTCTCCCCAGGTAAGAACCCTACCCAGCATGCTCCACTCTCCCCAGGTAAGAACCCTACCCAGCATGCTCAGCCTTCCTCAGGTGAGACCGTTGTCCTAATCTGCCCTCCCCAGCTAAAATATTCTTTTTCCTGCCAGGTGACAGCATCTGTCCTCTGCTCATCCCCCACCCCCCCACCCCCGCCCCAACCTAGCACTCTCATTTCTCTCTCTCTCTCACACACACACACTCTCTCTCTCTCTCTAACACATACACAGACACTTTTCCCCTCTCTTCCTCTCTCTCTCTCTCACACACACCCTCCATCCCTCTCTTTACTTCCTATTTGTAGAGGTGTTTCTCCTTCTCTCCCTCGGTCTCTCTTCTTCATCCTCTTTTTCTGTCTCTTTTTTCAGTTCTTCCTCTTTTCCCCTTTTAAAATGATTTCCCCTCTGATTTAAAAAAATCTTTTTTAAAAAGCTCTGTGGCGATATTCTGAGAGACTTGCTCATGTATGTTTGCTGTTGCTGCCTCTCTGTGCTGTGTGGTTTTCACTCTTCTGAAGCCACAGTGCTACACACTCAGATGGATCGCTCACACACGTCCTCCTCTGCAGGACCTGCTCTGGGCCGTCAGGTTGGATGCATATTGGGTTTAATATTTGACTCATTGTTTGCCTGATTAATGTTGCTTTTAACTGCTGGATGGGGACGTATTAAGGCCAGGTGTGGGAGAATTAAAAGCCTGAGACAGACAGGCAGCTCCGCGTGTGCCACTGAAGAGCTGAGTAAGAAGCAATGCCCGGTCTGCTCTATTCATGTTCAGTTCTAGAGGATTTCTGTGAGCGGGTCATTTCTGCAGATGGCCTGTATGGTGTGCTGTGTGCGTGTTTGTGGCGGTATGAGTCTGCTGCCGGTGCTGACCGCTCGCTCTGGGGCGGATTCTGTCTTCCCGCCACCAGTGAGCGGATTCAGAGAGATAATGGGGTACTGAGGCGACTGAACAGGGACCTGCTTTTAAACCCTGCTCCTGTGTCATCTTAAAGGTGGTGCTCTAAGTGCCCGCCAAAGTGGGACGACCTCAAACACTGACAGGTCCAAGTGGGTCCCTAATGCACCCCTTTTTACCAGGGCTGAAACACGAGGCACGCAGTACATCTTGTAGTCCACTGGATGGCAGTAGTTTAAAAAAATGTACTTCCAGAAAAAGTTAAATGAATGATGGTGTGGTGTTTTGAAGATTTGGGTGAACATTAGCAGTGTGCTAATGTGCAAGCAGGATTTGTGTGTGTGTGTGTGTGTGCGTGTGTGTGTGTGTGTGTGTTTCCTTATAAATTGTGATACATAACAGGATTGAGCATGTTGATGTCCCTGAGTTTGATGTAATGTCTAATTTTCAAAAATAATGTGTTTACATAATGTGCCAGGGTGTTAAATTATTGATATTTTGATTGTAAGTGTTGCCTGCCAAATTTTAGATTTACAGTTCAAAACTGTTGCTGGTTAAATGTCATTTGAAGTGATAAACAGCAATGAGGGGTCTGGAAGAGGGGATTGCTGCCACAAACAATCAGAGGCATTTGAGTTCGAAATCACAGCCAAGGCATGTATTTTCTTAAGGAGAAAGGTGTGGGATTTTTAGGAGGTGCCAGCATTTCCGGTACCCTTCCACGGGGTCTGCTCTCTCTGTCCTCTCCCAGGATCTTCTAATTAATAGCCCTGAAATTCAGTTACAAGGCGGTGAGGTGTGAATATGGAGGATTACAGTGTGAAGCCCTTCGTCCTCTGTCTCTGTGCATCTTCTGTGAGAGAGCATGACACTGTGGCTGTGTGGGCATAGCATCATTTTTAGATGTTTTTTTTTAGGGTGGATCAGTGTGCATTAGGGGCCTGGTTTGAGGGCTTTTAGGGTGGATCAGTGTGGGTTAGGGGTCTGGTTTGGGGGCTTTTAGGGTGGATCAGTGTGGGTTAGGGGTCTGGTTTGGGGGCTTTTAGGGGGGATCAGTGTGGGTTAGGGGCCTGGTTTGAGGGCTTTTAGGGTGGATCAGTGTGGGATAGGGGTCTGGTTTGGGGGCTTTTAGGGTGGATCAGTGTGGGATAGGGGTCTGGTTTGAGGGCTTTTAGGGGGGATTAGAGTGGGTTAGGGGCCTGGTTTGGGGGCTGGTAATCTGTGACTCATGAAGCAGAGGGGGCGGAGCCATGGCTGGTAATCTGTGACTCATGAAGCAGAGGGGGCGGAGCCTTGGCTGGTAATCTGTGACTCATGAAGCAGAGGGGGCGGAGCCTTGGCTGGTAATCTGTGACTCAGGAAGCAGTCACGTGTTTGGCGTGTTAGCGTGTGGATGCACACGGCTGTCTCACAGGGCCAGATGAGGGGAAACCTGTTCAGGCTGAATCCTCTCTGACGATCGTCCGGGAGCCGATGAGGCTGTAATTATCAGTGAGATACACGGCTGCTGCATTGAAAGACTCAGTGACCTGTTACCTCATTTTCCCCCTTTTATTCTTTTTCTTCCACCATGTGAATTGTCTCTCTCCGGCTTCCTCCTCTCCCGATCCACTCGTCCAATCGCGTGTTCAGTTTTAAACCGCCTCTCTTTCTGAATAGAGTCAAATTACACTGGAAAGAAAGCAGCCGATTCTTTTTTTGAACAATCTGCGGCAGTTTTTGGCGTTCCTGTCAATTCCTTCAGCTTTTGTTTCTCCCCCATTGTCGTGCATAAACAGCAAATTTAGCAAAGACGTTGCGCCCAGGATTTTGTACAACATCCAGGTTTGAATTGCTGGTTGCGTCCGTTTGAGTGTTTGTTTAGTCGCCTTTTGTGCCGTGGAAGCTAATCTCTCCCCTTTCTGTGTTCCCCAGAGCCTCCCATGCAATGAATGTGTAAAGATGATCTGAGAGACGTGGGTGGGGGGGGGGGGGGCCCAGCGGAGATTTCCTCTGTGGCCAAACCTGACCTTTCATAAGTGACCCGATCGATGCTGCGCGGCGCAAGCGATTTTCTCATTAACTAGCTGCAGTTAAAGAAGGAGAGTGTTTATTCTCCTGATCCCCACTCCCAGCGTCCTGAGACAGACCTGTGTGCCCCACGCCGGTCTTTGAAATGAAGAGAGCTCCTGCAGTCGGCTGTCTTGGCCCTGTGGAGATGATCTTTAGCGAAGGGTAAAGGGGAGGTCTGGCCTCCCTCTCCGACACTATCAATTAAGCTGACCTTTCACCCCCCGGCGCCCGTCAGGACCTCCCACGACACGGCGCCAGGGCCCCTCTTCTGCTGACAGGAGGGGCCAGTGTGACTGTTTCCATGGCGACCCCCCCCCCCATCTCCCCCATCCTGTCAGCTCTCCCGTCGGAACCTGAGTTCAGCAGTTGGCTTCTGCCTGTGTGTTGGTATCGCTCCCTTGTTCGTGAGTCAGACTCGGAGCCAGCGCTCTGCTTCCTGGGCTGGACGACGGAACCTTCCGGATTGTGATTTATTGGCCTGAATTTCAGCAGATAACTGGCAGTTGGGAGCGTGCGGCTGATTGACTTAACGCTTGTTTTTTACGCGCGATTGTCTCTCGATCCGCACCGCATCGGCCAGTGGTTTCTGTTTTCATTTTTGATGCTGACGCGGACGGTGGTGCGCCACGTTCCAGTTCTCCAGAGCTAATTTAAGGTGCAGCTATAGGCTTCGTTCTGGGTATTTTCAGCCTGCCTCCTGTTTCCATGTGAAGTCATGTGCAGTAATCTCTCTCTTCTCCATGACTTCCGCTCTCGCCAAACGTGTTTACCCTAGTGTGTGAGCTTGAGCCCGTTGATATTTAGCCGTCTGCTGTCATAAACATAACTCAGTCATGAAACGGCCGAAGAATAATCACCCGTCGGCCCTTATCTGTCTCCGCTCAGAGTAAATCCTCTCGCTTCGCCTCTTCCATCATAATCGTATGATTAATCAGAGTTTCAATGCCGTGCACAGATTTCTCTTTGAGGGAAATGAGGATCTGCTGAACGGAAGGGAAACAAACGGGACGTATTTAACGTGCTCGAGCAGGCTGATGCTGTTCTTGGCACTGCGGTCCGGTGATGATTTGGCTGACCGCGCGCGGGCATGTACGCGTGCGCACACAGCGACGTAGGGGGGAGATTGAGCCCCTGGACCCTGGTTTGGTGTCCCTCTGGTTCAGCTCAGTCCTGTCTTATCTGAAAAAGGTGCTGTGATGGCTGCAGGTTTTTGTTTTGGCCCAGCACTAAGACACCCTGAGTCTACTCATCAAGGTTTTGACTGAAGACCTTGATTAGTTAATTAGTTGAATCAAGTGCTTTGGTGCTGATCTAAAACAAAAACCTGCCCTCACATTGGCCGTTTCCGGATAAGATTGGACATCGCTGCTTTAGCCTGTCTTTGCTGGGTGGCATGTTGTGTGTTGGGGTGTTTTTATGTATTTCTATATTCTAGACGGTTTTCCCTCCCCAACACTAACCCTAACCCTAACCCTCCCCAACACCTGAATGTTATGTAATGCTGACAGCACACTTTCATTCAAATTAGATGCCATCTGTAGGTCTACAATGGTCTGTGTTGCTTGTTTGTCTGTGCTGCTAGTTTGTCTGTGCTCATAGTTTGTCTGTGGTTCTAGTTTGTCTGTGCTGCTAGATTGTCTGTGGTTCTAGTTTGTCTGTGCTGATAGTTTGTCTGTGCTGATAGTTTGTCTGTGGTTCTAGTTTGTCTGTGCTGCTAGATTGTCCGTGGTTCTAGTTTGTCTGTGCTGCTAGATTGTCCGTGGTTCTAGTTTGTCTGTGCTGCTAGATTGTCTATGGTGATAGTTTGTCTGTGCTGCTAGTTTGTCTGTGGTTCTAGTTTGTCTGTGCTGATAGTTTGTCTGTGCTAATACTGCTGTAAGATCCCAGGTTGTTGCAGCTGCTGCGCAAGTTTCGTTCTGAAAACCGCGGCAGAATCGCTGAAATTCAGTCTTAATAACCCCCATCATTAGGGAGATGGGAATCACGGGTCATTAATATTGTTAATAACTTTTCCCCCCAAAATGCCAGAGGGAATGGGGGTGATTTAAAAAAAAAAAAGTTCTGCACTGCATTGCAGTTAATTACGCATTTGTGTTGGATGGAGTAATGAATCAGAGTTAAGTTTGTGTCTTAATAACGGGAATTAGGTACTGATCCGCCAGGCTCCAGCGTCAGCAGGGGGCGCTCTCACTCTCCCCTCAGCACAGGGCAGTCTCCCTCTCTCTCTATCTCTCCCCCCTCAGCAGGGGGCGCTCTCTCTCTCCCTCCCTCCCTCCCTCTCTTTCGCTCTCCCTCTCTCCCTCTCTCTCTATCTCTCCCCCCTCAGCAGGAGGCGCTCTCTCTCTCTCTCTCCTCCTCCTCCTCCTCTCCTCTCTCTCCTCTTCCTCTCTCTCCTTCTCTCTCTCTCTCTCTCCCCTCAGTGGCGGCTCTGGCGTTTCTTTCATCTGATGCATCAGCTCACGCTCTGCGGGACAAAAAAGAGAGAGAGAGAAAAATGGATTAAGAAAACAAAAAA
This sequence comes from Anguilla rostrata, assembly GCF_018555375.3. Classification (NCBI taxonomy): domain Eukaryota; kingdom Metazoa; phylum Chordata; class Actinopteri; order Anguilliformes; family Anguillidae; genus Anguilla; species Anguilla rostrata. The sequence continues at coordinate 29,630,835 of NC_057949.1, forward strand.
GAGCCCTGCCGTCCCCGAGCCTTGCGTAACAGGCTCTCCTCCTCCTCCTCCTCCTTTTCGGCAGTGTGACTCATTCTGCGGGACTCCTTCCTCCCCCAAACCACGCGGCGCCATGCGACTGCGGGCCTTTTCCAGAGCAGGCTCCACTACGGGTCCGCTCCGGTTCTGCTCCGGTTCTGCTACGGTTCCATTCCGGTTCTGCTCCGGTTCTGCTCCGGTTCTGCTCCGGTTCCGCTCCGGTTCTCGCTCCGGTTCCGCTCCGGTTCAGTTCCGCTTCTGCTCCGGTTCCATCGGTTCCGCTCCGCTTCTGCTCCGGTTCCATTCCGGTTCTGCTCGGTCCGGTTCTGCTCGGTTCCCGCCCCCGGTTCCGTCCGGTTCACTCCGGTCAGCTCGTCGTCCGGTTCAGCTCCGGTTCTGCTCCGGTTCTGCTCCGGTTCTGCTCCGGTTCAGCTCCGTTCCGCTCCGGTTCCGCTCCGTTCCGCTCCGGTTCCACTCCGGTTCCGTTCCGGTTCCGCTCCGGTTCCGCTCCGGTTCCGCTCCGGTTCTGCTCCGGTTCCGCTCCGGTTCCGCTCCGGTTCCGCTCCCCCTGCAGCTGGTGCGGGGAGCGGTGTGAGAGTCGGGATTCTGTCCCAGCGCTTCGCGCTCACAGCACAGGGGCGGGGACAGGCCGACGCGCTCGGCGGCCTGAGCTCGTTTCCTCGCTTCCGTAACGAATGCGTTTCAGAGTTAAGAGACGTCTGTGGCTCTCTTTTTAAAACTTTTCCCTGCGCTCTCCCATCCTGTCACTGTGGGGCAGGAACTAGCTGGCAGTGCGCTGGCTGAGATCTGCGATGCGCTTTTCGTGACGAGGGGGCGGCTGGTGGGAGAGGCGCGGGGTGGGCGGGGGTGGGGGCGGGGTGGCGGTGGGGCGGGGTGGGTTCCTCGGTGCGGATAATATGATTTGGCTTATGGCAGATATTTATTTGCCATCCGGTCTGTCAGCAGAAATGTTTGTTGGGGGGGGGGGGGGGTCTGTTTTTGTGTCACGTGGATGCAGCCGGATTCAGGCTTGGCCCGCTGTTAGAACGGGGGGTGGGGGGGGAGGGTGGCAGAGGGGGAGGGGGGGTGGGGGGAATCACTTTAGAGTCCTCAGGACTCGGTATAGAGCCACACGAGCCTCAGCCCCCCCCCCCCATCTCCATCTGTCTTTCCTCACTGTATACTTTACACATGCAGTACAGTACATACATACATACATATAATAATTGTGTATGTGTATGCCTATGTGCATGTATATATCTATGTATGCGTGTACACATACACACACATCTATCCCTCTCTGTCTGTGCCTTCTCTCTCTCTCTCTCTGTCTCTCTCTCTCCCTCCCCCCTCTCTCTCTCTCAAAGACTTTCTAGACTTTCTAATTTGGATAATGGACATTTCTCCTAATTGAATGAATACCTTCTTTTTTTGCCATTATTTCAGAGTGATTTTGTCAATGACACGTACAGTAACATGAGACTCTCCCTCTCTCTCTCCCTCTCTTTCCCCTTTCTGTCTCTCTCTCTCTCCCTCTGCTGATGTGCTGCTTTCTTGGTGAGGGCCTGTTTATGGCTTGCCTCAGAAGCAAGTGTCACTTACTGTAGCCTGTTGAAGAGACTAATGATGGTGAAGAAATGAATAAACTTTAATTTAAAAAAAAAAACTTAATATGACTTCTTTCCCAACACAGAGGAGAATAGAGGACATCCCCCCCCCCCCCCCCCCCCCGGCAGTCAGGGTTTTTGTTTAAAAGCACATACTCAGTATTCATGGAGGGTGTCTGGGTGGGATTTGGGATATTTGTCAGAATGCGTTATTAGATTTCCCCGTAACTGCCTCAGCAGATCTGCGTTTTTCCCCACATGCTAACGGTGGTACCTTCTGCACACAGCGCGGTGTGGCGATGAAGTATGCCTTCTGCGTCTGAAACTGACACGTTCATTTACAATTCACAATTACGGCTGGAGCTGTGGAAGAAGTCTGGATCTAATGAGGAGAAACTCAGCGACACGTGCGGAGAGTGACTTTCCTGTCCCAGCTGCCTGCTGTCCTGTGCTGTGGGTGGGTTGGAGCAGAGTGGTACTGTTGAGAGTTCTGAGGTGCCCTGTGTTCTGGGTGGGTTGGAGCAGAGTGGTACTGTTGAGAGTTCTGAGGTGCCCTGTGTTCTGGGTGGGTTGGAGCAGAGTGGTACTGTTGAGAGTTCTGAGGTGCCCTGTGTTCTGGGTGGGTTGGAGCAGAGTGGTACTGTTGAGAGTTCTGAGGTGCCCTGTGTTCTGGGTGGGTTGGAGCAGAGTGGTACTGTTCTGATGTGTCTGGCTCAGCCCCATAGTGCCCTGTTGCGTTCTTCTCTGTGCAGTTGTCTTCAGATGTTTCCTGAATGTAGGGTGTGGTGATGTCATCGGACAGGCGGTGCCGTGTGTTGTGCTGGGGTGTGGTGATGTCACTGGGGTGTGGTGATGTCACCGGGCAGGCGGAGCCAGAATAGGACCTGAGGGGTGGAGTGTCTCACTCTTTGTTCTTCTCTTTCAGGGTAACCAGGAGACCACCGCCCCCCTAGAAGCGATGGCCCAGCCGTTCCCCCCGTCCCAGTTCCCCCCACAGAGCTGCCTCCACGCAGAGTTTGGGGTGCCCCACCCAGCGCAGGACTTCACGGGCCAGGGCACCCTGCCGGAGCACCCCCTGGCCCTGTACCCCCCCACACAGACGCCTGGCAAAACGCCGGGGACAGAGGGCGGCTCCGCCCCCATCACCGGCACCATCACCACCCCGGTGAGTCAGGACCCGAAACCCCGCCCTCAACAGGCCTTCAACCAATCAGATAATGGCTCAGAATGAGGGGGGAAGCAGCATGCGGTGGGGGGGTGAGGAAGCAGTTTAATGGCCCATTTCCCCCTGCAGTCCCTGTAATCGACGCGCTACCACGGTCCTAATGGGGTGTGATCTACCTGCTTGGCAGCCCTCCCATCGGATTGGTTCACTTATCCGCTTGTCATTTTGGTCCAGCGGGGAGGGCCTAGCGCTGAGCCAAGCGCTCATGGAACAACGTGCCGATACCGCTGAACGATGCCGCGGTGTTGCCAGGGTGTTACCGGGGTCCTGAATGTGTTGGCCGTGATTGAATGTAACCCCGGTTCATCGTAGAGTTGTTCTCACACTTAACCTGAGTGGCCCCAGGAAGCACTGGAGCTGTTCTGCTGTTCCTCTGTTCCTCTGTTCTGCTGTTCTTCTGTTCCTCTGTTCTGTTCTTCCTCTGTTCCTCTGTTCTGCTCTTCCTCTGTTCCACTGTTCCTCTGTTCTGCTATTCCTCTATGCTGTCGTTCCTCTGTTCTGCTGTTCCTCTGTGCTGCTGTTCCTCTGTTCCTCTGTTCTGCTGTTCCTCTGTTCTGCTATTCCTCTGTGCTGCTGTTCCTCTATTCTTCTGTTCCTCTGTTCTGCTATTCCTCTGTGCTGCTGTTCCTCTATTCTGCTGTTCCTCTATTCTGCTGTTCCTCTGTTCTGCTGTCTGAGTGCAGTGGCCGGTTTAGCACCACACACCACTATCAGCAGAAATACTCTGAAGGCAGACTCACAATGGTAATCAATGTGAGGTTTATGATTATGGTAATGAGGACAATAAATGACCAGGATGATTATTATAATAATAATGATAATGGCAGTAAGAGAATTAATGTGTAAATTCTCTTTCCATTATCTGAATGGTTTGAGGTGTGCAGTTAAAATGGAAGGCCTGGTCTGGCTGGCAGTAAACAGAACGCCTGTATTGATGGTTTGGGGGTCTTTGTTGGCAGTTAGCAGTGTGACTCTGTGATATAGCTGTTCCGGCAGGGCTCAGTTCTGCTGGCGACTGGCAGCACGGCTGTGTTGGCAAACGTTTGCCTTTGCTGGCAAATTTAGCAATTTAAGGAGAATCTCTGAGACAGATTTACGGCATTGTCTCATCGGCGGTTTTGGACATGGCTAATTTAGGGCCTGTGGTAAGGCCAGGAAAGGCTGTGGCTGTGTGCTGATGCTGAAGGTCTCTGTGGGTGCAGTGAGCTCAGAGTGGGCCCGTGAGAGGGGTGTGCTGATCTTATTTAATGAATGATCAGCACACAGGCTGTGAATGATCAGCACACAGCCTGTGAAAGATCAGCACACAGCCTGTGAAAGATCAACACACAGCCTATGAAAGATCAGCACACAGGCTATGAATGATCAGCACACAGCCTGTGAAAGATCAGCACACAGCCTGTGAATGATCAGCACACAGGCTGTGAATGATCAGCACACAGGCTGTGAAAGATCAACACACAGTATGTGACTGATCAGCACACAGGCTGAGGAAGATCAGCACAGAGGCTGTGAATGATCAGCACACAGGCTGAGGAAGATCAGCACAGAAGCTGTGAATGATCAGCACACATGCTGTGAAAGATCAGCACACAGACTGTGAGTTTCTGCATGGGACCAATAGTCATGTAACTTGGACTTTCAACAATTTCAGATCTCATATCCACATCGTTGTCCGCAATCTTTTGTGTGACTCAAATACTCAGAATTCCAAACTGGGAAATGTAAGGAATTAATAAAGTATATTCAGTGGAATGTCAATGTTAAATATTTCCCGTCCCTCTGATACTCAGAAGACCAGGCCTGAGAGGTAGGAACTAAAGTGTCCCTGTCCTTGGTTTCTCTCCAGCACATAGAGGACGTAGCGCACACAGAGCCCGCCCAGCAGCTGCACCTCCAGCAGCTGGAGCCCTCGGAGAAGCAGCAGCCCAAGCGGCTCCACGTGTCCAACATCCCCTTCCGCTTCCGCGACCCCGACCTGCAGCAGATGTTTGGGGTGAGAACTCTGCCTGCACCCCCCGCCTCTCCCTCCTCACCCCCCAACGATCGCGGTCAACACAATCACCCAGACAGTGGCCTCTAATAGAGACTGCCATTTTTATAATCTGGCCTGGAAAGGCCTTTTTAAAATGCAATAATCGACAGCTCAATGTAGTAATCATTTTTTAAAAGGCTAAACGGTCAGTCGATCGACCAGTCATTTAAACTGTAGTTGCAAAAGTCCATTTTTACTGCCATATCAATGGAGTCAACTGGAATCAATTGACCAGTTCATAAATATTCATAAGGAACCTGTTCCGTTGATTAAATCTGCAATTCATGCACGCGGAACTTTCCCCAGAACACAGCCAGGGCAGTGGTGAGACAGGCCTGCGGGTGGGACTGAGCATTCCAGGTCGGGAGAAAAGAAAACTGGGAATAAAACCCGCTCAAAACGGGAAAAGCAAAATGTGTGTTTACATTTAAAAATGACTGCTTCTTACTTTGTGTTACATTTGATTATTCGGCTTGAATTGCTAGAACAGGCAAACACACGGAACAGGTGAATGGGGGCAATGAGGACTCCTCTTTCTGTACCTGTTTACCTGGGACCATTTTTTCGGTATGAACACGGGACGGCAGACACCCCAGAACTGTCCTCACTGAGCACGTCCTCCTCTGATCTCCCCCCTAGCTGAAGTTTCCGATGAAAACTGCCGTATTTTAGGAGCTGATGCAGAGTCTGTTCCCTTTGACCAGTGGCCAAGCCTCTGAAATCTCACTACAAAAGAATGTTTTGTGCGATGTAAAGGCGAAACACTCAAACAAAGAGAGTCTGAAGATAATGATAGCAGCATGTATCCTGCTTCACACTCCCTGTCCCCAGCTCTCTCTCGTATTATATTCTCTCTTTTATTTAGCAGACACACTCCTCTGGTGCGATTTATGGGGACAGAATGGGATGGTACTTTGAAAACGCACGGCAACAATGCCTGGAACATTTTCACTAACGGTGCCGGAATGATAATGTGGGGAGGCAAACGGTGCCGGGCAGTTATCCCCGAGAGCAACATGGAATATTAACGTTAAAGTTTGTACACTAACAGGGCCTAGCAACGATCTGTGAAAAGAGCAATGTTGTCATGGGCCATATAGTTTCCATGGTGCCACATTATGAAGAGCAGTATTGCATCATACTGAATGAATACCGGTAATATAAGACCATTAAAGGTTACATAAGGGCCGGCCGGGTACATGTGTTTGCTGGTAAAACAGGACCTGTCGAAGCCCTGGTTGATCAAAGTGTTTTTCTGTAAACTTGGCTGTGGAAGTGGTGTGAGGGTGTCTTTTTAAAAAAAATTTTTAAACTTGTACCCCTAACATTCCAGTTCCCATCTTGTGAAAGGCTCCAAAATGTCCGTTTGAGTGCAGGTCTGTTCACCTGCATTAACTATGAATGAATGTGATCAGTGCTTCCTCAGCATATTCCCTGTGTGTGCCCCCCCCCTCCCTCCCCCACTCTAATGGGCACATCCATCTCTGATGACGCGTATGGCGGTGTTCCTGGAAAGGTTCGTTGTTTTCCGCAGAATTACGCATGGCTTTGCTGCAGAGGCCTCCTGCTTTTTAAACCTGATACCACATTATCGCGCGAATGCTCTCAGAAAGTGGGTTTCACTGCCGAACTGCTGGGACTGCAGGTGCTCGGGAGTCACAGTTAAACCGCAGTGTGTCGGAGAGCGCTGTACTCAGCAGACCAGCAGAGCGCTGCACCCAGCAGACCAGCAGAGCGCTGCACCCAGCAGACCAGCAGAGCGCTGCACCCAGCAGACCAGCAGAGCGCTGCACCCAGCAGACCAGCAGAGCGCTGCACCCA
>NC_057949.1:29642540-29647540 GCF_018555375.3 Anguilla rostrata
TCCTGCTTGTTGATAGTCTTGTTCTGGAATAATTTCGGCTCCCTTTGATTAACTCTGGGTGGAAGTATTATGGGATGTGCGGGTGATGGATGGCCGAGCGGCGGCCCGGCTTGCACGGGAGATCGGCCAAATCGGGCGCCATAAATCGCCATGGTGACGGCGCACTGTCTCTCCATCCATCCTGGCGCTACAGGTTTACAGTCCCCCTCCTCAGGAGAGAGGGATTAGAGCAGAGGGAGAGGGGGAAGAGAGCGGAGGGAGAGGGGGAAGAGAGGGGAGGACAGGGAGAGAAGACAGGGGAGACACAGAAGAGTGGAATGCATGGGAGAGAGTGGAGAAAGAGAAGGATAAGAGAGGAGGAAGAGGGTGTTTGTGGAAGAGAGGGTGGTAAGTGGAGAGAGTGGAGAAAGAGAAGGATAAGAGAGGAGGAATGCAGAGAGAGAGAGAGTGGGTTTTGAGCCTCTTTGTCCACTACAGTGTTCTGCAGCTTCTGTCCTCCTGAGCCCTGTCACGATGGGAGTCTCCACTAGGGGGCAGTGCTGCAGCAGTCTGACCGGCGTCTCTGTCCACAGTGACGGGTTTCCCGTACCCGGCCACCGGGGCGGCGCTAGCGGCGTACAGGGGAGGACAGGTGAGAGGCCGGGGCCGTGGCCTTTACAGCGCCTTCCGGACTGCGCCCCCAGCCCCGCCCCTCCCGGGGTACGGAGCGTGAGTATCGACGCGGCGCGTCGCCGAAATGCATCCCGCAGCTGCACCAGCGAATCAGCACCCCCGCATCAGCGCATCAGCGAATCAGCAGCAGCGAATCAGCACCCATGCATCAGCGCATCAGCACCCATGCATCAGCACCCATGCATCAGCGCATCAGCACCCATGCAGCAGCACCCATGCATCAGCGCATCAGCACCCATGCATCAGCACCCATGCATCAGCGCATCAGCACCCATGCAGCAGCGCTTCAGGAGCAGCAGCATATGTGTTTCTGATTCACCGGCCGGCCGGTCGGCTCTCCTGCTGCTTTTTATCACTGAAGGATGGGAAGCCAAGTTCAGATTCAGAGTTGTGTGTGCCCCCCCCCCCCCATGATGCATCTCTTTCATTTCATTTCATTTCCCATCAATCACTCTGCCTGCACCCGGTAACAATAAGCTCTGTCACATCCACCAGCTGTACCTCACACACACTCATACACACATGCTCACACACACACACAAACGCGTGCACACACGTTCACTCACACACACAAACGTGTGCACACACATTCACTCACACACACACGCATGCATATGCACACACAGAAACATACACACATATGTATATATACAGTCACATACACATGCGTGCACACACATTCACACACACACACACACACACACACACATGCATATGCGCACACAGAAACATACACGCATATGTATATATACAGTCACATACACATGCGTGCACACATACATTTACACAGATATTTAGTACAAAAGCGTAGACGCACAACACTAAGAAACACACAGAGGGTGACCCTTAGGGCTCTCTGGAAACAGCCATTCATGCATTGTGAGGTCACAGTGTCACAGCCACTTGAGCATTGTGATGTCACAGTGTCACAGCCACTCCTGCATTGTGATGTCACAGTGTCACAGCCAAAGCAGGGCAGAAGGGTGCACTGAGGGCGGAGGTTCAAGAAACCGGGGTCCACCAGCCTCTCTCACCCCTGAGCCCTCTGGGTAATTTATTTTTATGGTCACCTGACATGTTCTTTTGCTACCTCTCCTTGACTGCCCCCCACCCACCCATTGCTCACGACAGACTTGCAGCAATTGCAAAGACAATTTCTGGCTTTTTGCCCCTGCTGTAAATTACCCTTTGATGGTAAAATCACTCTATTTTTCTCCTTAATGTGGCATTCTTCATTTTTTCCGCGGTGCAGTTGTTATGACCTCACCCTGCAGTCTCCTCAGCTGAATTATGCTCACGTCATTTTTCCCCACCTCCACAAGTGACTGCCCCATCAGTAAAGTCTGATTTAAAGGAGGAGTACTTTATAAATCACTGCAGCGCTACATGTGCTGTGTATGAGTCTGCATGCCACAGAGAAGAGCTGTGGCAAGCTAATGAATCAGCCCTGCTGTCTGCTTTCAGAGTGCTCTACCAGGATGGCTTCTATGGAGCAGAGATTTATGTGAGTATCATTGTTTTTTTTAGAGGTTTTTGTTGGTGAAACAGGATAAAATAGAGGGGGGGCAGGGGGGAGATAAGTGCCTCTTTCTGAACATCCTGTCAAGTTGTTTGGTGGGGGTCTGTTTGGCCCGTTGAAGACTTCCTGTTCCTGTGGGGATCCCTGGTGTTAAAATGTGGCTCCTGAAGACCAGGAAGTGGTCTGGGCTCTTGAATGAGTACATGGGTGCATCACAGTTATTACCATTAAGAACATTTCTACATTTCAACTAGATATCGTATCCAACCTATCCTTTGGGAAAGTGAGTGAGCACACGCTTTGGAACTTTTAAACACTCTAAAAACCATTAAAATGTGTGATTGGTTTTGAACAAAAAAATGTCAGTAAAACATTATGAAAGTTCAAATAGTATTCATTTATTAAGCGCTCCCTTTCAGAAAGACTTCTGTGTCTTCTCTCTATTACAAAAAAGAAGAAACCCCCACGCAAAAATAAAAAATTTCTTTATATTTTGTCCTTTGGTGCATACTTCAAAAAATCCAAAAGTGAAAGAAAAGCCCTCTCTGATCTCGGAGGTTTTCTTTTCTTACTTGCATTCAGCGCATGCAAGCATTTTGGCTGAAGCTAGCATTCCAAAGACTCCGTAACGTAGCTCTGGAGAAGGGGAGTCTTCGGGGCGCTGGAGTGTTTGGTGCTGTATGTCGCCCTGCTCTAGCGCAGTGTGGCCAGTTCTTGCAGTTACTCCAGAAGATAACTTGCTATTTAGAAGCTGTTTTTTAAGCATTATATGGGCCTGAAGGCTTAGGCTGCAACGTCCACAAGCACTGGACACAAATAAAACGCCTTCTAAATGAGTGCGTGCTCTCCTTTTCCTTTTGGATAAAATATACAACATGCAGAAAACAATTATTATGGTTCATTGTACATTGGATCTGGAACCTGGCAGTGGGATACAATGTGCAGTGAAAATAAGCAGGATGTGGAGGATGAGGCCTGTGCATGAGAGAGGAGCAGGAACAGCAGGGCTGTACGTGCCAGTGCTGGGCTTAACCTCAGCACCGTGTGTGTGTCTGTGTCTGTGTGCGCGTGTGTGTGTGTATGTGTGTGTGTGTGTGTCTCTGTGTCTGTGTCTGTGTCTGTGTCTGTGTGCGTGTCTGTGTCTCTGTGTGTGTGTCATTCCCAGGGGGGCTACACGTACAGATACACCCAACCTGCCACAGCGGCCACCTACAGTGACAGGTGAGCACACTGCGCCCCCTGGTGTATCGGAGGGGCATAGTGAGTAAAACTCGACCTGGTTTTGATGCTCACTGTCCCTTTAAAGCAGCGGAACCTTCACTCGCTGAGACTGACCCAGGGTCAGTGAAGAACAGCGTAACCCTGTGAGGTGTGACAAAAACAAAACCATCACACCGTTTTGATTATCTGTTATCGTTTTGTCACTAGATCTTTGACGTCAACGGATGTCACGTTCTCTGAGCTCAGGTCTTACTGGTTAAAAATCTCCATAGATTCATTTACGGTAGGCTGACTTTATTAAGGGCGTGGCTTAACTTCAAAAATAGATAATTAATTCTCCCTGCTGAAATCCTCACAGGGGATCTGCATAATGAGTGATAGGTATGCACTAATGTGTGTACTAACTGTGTATTGCTGGTAATTATGAACGACTTGCTTTCCCATTATTATCCATCGCTGATGATAATATGAACGGTATTCATACCCAGTCACTAATGAACTGGTGTCAGCTCTGCTCACTGCTTAATGCAAGGCTGCCCAACCCTGCTCCTGGGTCCTGCGGGTCTTCAGTTCAGCCCTAATTTGGCACACCTGATTCTACTAATGAGCAGCTCGGCGAGATCTCTAGCTGTTGAGTGAGGTGCGCTTTGTTAGGGTTGCAGAGAAAACCTACAGGACGGTAGATCTCTAGCTGTTCAATGAGGTGTGCTTTGTTAGGGTTGGAGTGAAAACCTACAGGATGGTAGATCTCTAGCTGTTGAATGAGGTGTGCTTTGTTAGGGTTGGAGTGGAAATCTACAGGATGGTAGATCTCTAGCTGTTGAATGAGGTGTGCTTTGTTAGGGTTGTAGAGAAAACCTACAGGACAGTAGATCTCTAGCTGTTGAATGAGGTGTGCTTTGTTAGGGTTGCAGAGAAAACCTACAGGACAGTAGATCTCTAGCTGTTGAATGAGGTGTGCTTTGTTAGGGTTGCAGAGAAAACCTACAGGACAGTAGATCCCTAGGAGAAGGGTTGGCCAAGCCTGGCTGTATGTACTGTATGCAGTATAGTAAGCCTCTCATGCACTGATTGCCTAAACGTATGCCCCCCCCTTTGCCGATTCTAGCTATGGCAGACTCTATGCAGCAACAGAGCCCTACCACCACACCATCAACCCCTCCCCCGCGTACAGCGTGGGCACCATGGTGAGTCCCCTTCTCCATCTCTTCAGCCAGCTGTATCTATCCATCACCAAGCTCAACCTTAAACAAACCAGTACTTGCTTGTCCACCCATGACCAAGTCCATCCATATCCCCTCCATGACCGAGTCCATCCCTATCCCCTCCATGACCGAGTCCATCCATATCCCCTCCATGACCGAGTCCATCCCTATCCCCTCCATGACCGAGTCCATCCCTATCCCCTCCATATCCCCTCCATGACCAAGTCCATCCATATCCCCTCCATGACCGAGTCCATCCCTATCCCCTCCATGACCGAGTCCATCCATATCCCCTCCATGACCGAGTCCATCCATATCCCCTCCATGACCAAGTCCATCCATATCCCCTCCATGACCAAGTCCATCCATATCCTCCATGACAA